>NC_141879.1:24863484-25166515 GCF_056163025.1 Triticum urartu
GTGCTGCATAAGAATAGTGACGGTGTAACCCATCATGGTTCCTCGGCGCTTTGTTGGTGTTGTTCCTATTTTTTGCTTCAGAGTTGTATTCTCAACTATTTACCTTAATGAAATTTGAGGCTTCCCCACTGAATCCTGTAACAATAATCACCCAAAACCCCCAAACAGAGTTATGTATTTGTACAAGAGCATAACAAGTCTTGATACAGGGCATATATTAGACCTGAGAATAGCTTATGCATGGTTTTAGCTGGCCATCCATCCTTTTAGTTTTCATTTCAACGTTGCCTCATATTTGTAAAAAAAAAATCTTTGAATTTATTGTGTTTTGCAGATAGTTTGACATAATGCAGAGCACTAGCAAACTGTGTGTTGCCTCTGCGTCCGCGCAACCCGCTGTCCTCGGGTTCGATGGTTGGGCAGACCTTCCAGATGGCCCGCTAAGCTCCATTCTTGCACTGTCAGGGTCCTTCCGTGATGTTCTTGCCTTCGCGGCAACATGCCGCTCTTGGCGTGCTGCATTCTCCTCATACCCAAACAAATCTGCCTTCTGCACCAGATTCCCACCTCTCCTCGTCCAATTCAATGTCTGTGTTCAAGCTCCTGATCTCCCGTCTAACAATGGTCGTCACGAGCTACGCACATGTAAGGTCATTGATCCAATCAACAAGAACATTGCCCTTCGCTGCCAGATTCCGCAAGAAATTTATCAGGAGATGCATTTTGCTGGGACTTCCTATGGTCAACTAATTTGCGGCCGTGCTGGATATTGTCTTGTTGTTGATGTGTTCAGTGGTGCCGTGGTTTCTCCCCCACGTCTCCCATTCAGCGGTGATTCTGAGTTTGGGAGGGAGTTCTACTTCAGTGGCACTTTGACGGCTCCCATTGCATCACCCAACTCACACCTCCTTGTCAGTACTGCAGCCGCCCTATTTGGTTGGTCGGTTGGAAGTGACTCTTGGTCTGTACTCCAGCTTTCTGATGCACCGATAGAAAAGATTGTGGAATTCAATCATCAGTTCATCGCCATGGATGATTGTTACAAGATCTACACAATGCAGCTGTCCCCCCTGCTGGGTCTGCAGGAGATAACAACTGAGTGGGTTGGTGACCTGGCCCCAAGCTCTGACGCCAAACCATGGCTAGTGGTCTGTGGCAACATGCTTCTTATGGTTTAATGTTTCAGTACAATGAGTCTAGGCTGCTCAGTAGTACTCCCTCCGTCCGAAAAAGTTTGTCCCTCAAATGAATGTATCTAGCACCAATTTAGTGCTAAATACATCCATTTGAGGGACAAGCTTGGGACAAGTTTTTTCAGACGGAGGGAGTAGAATGTATACCCCACCACCTTGACATGTCGACCAGCCCTGCAAAATGGGTGGAGGTACACGCCAACTGGATAATTGGGCACTCTTTGTCGGGGTGATGTGAGGAGTCGGCTGTTTTCTTGCATGAGTCCGGAAAGGTGGGGTGGGAGGAGCAGGCGGCTGTACTATGCTGGCCGTCGCTCTTTTATTGTACATGGAGTGGGAGACGACCGAGATCCATCTGCTGGTCCCAATGTGTAGAGTACGAGAGAAGCATAAGACCATGACTCCATTTGAGGAATGGGAAAGAAAAGGTTGAAACCCTCTTACCTATGTACTTGGGGTTGTTTGGCGAAAGTCAATATACCAATTGCCAAGAAGCGCAAGCTTGGACCAAAAACCGTGGATTGTGATCTTCTGGACTATGCTTTTCATAGCATCGGCTATAGATTTTTGATAATAAAATCTGAGGTATCCGACTTGCATGTTGGTACGATTATGGAGTCGAATGATGCAACTTTTTTGAGGACATATTTCCTATAAAGGATATGTCGAGTTCATCAAATCAGGAGATACCTACTCCATCTAGTGAGGAATTCGCTGTAATTCCTGAACCCACCATTGCGAGGGAACACGTTGAGAATCCTGTTGAGGGTGACAATGGAACTCCGGTGAGGAGTAAGAGATAGAGGACTGCAAAGTCCTTTGGTGATGATTTCATTGTGTACCTCGTGGATGACACACCCAGGACTATTTCAGAATCCTATGCATCTCCTGATGCTGACTACTGGAAGGAAGCTGTACGTAGCGAGATGGATTCCATCTTAACTAACGGTACCTGGAAGATCACTGATCGTCCTTATGGGTGCAAACCTGTTGGATGTAAGTGGGTGTTCAAGAAGAAGCTTAGACCTGATGGTACGATTGAAAAGTACAAGGCACGGCTTGTGGCTAAGGGTTATACCCAGAAAGAAGGTGAAGACTTCTTTGATACTTACTCACCCGTGGCTAGACTGACCACAATACAGGTGCTACTATCACTGGCTGCCTCACATGGTCTTCTCATTCATCAAATGGACGTTAAGACGGCTTTCCTCAATGGAGAGTTGAAGGAGGAAATTTACATGGATCAGCCAGATGGTTTTGTAGTACCTGGTCAGGAAGAAAAGGTGTGCAAGTTATTAAAGTCTTTATATGGCCTTAAACAAGCTCCTAAGGAGTGGCATGAGAAGTTCGAAAGAACATTAACTGCTGCCGGCTTTGTAGTAAATGATGGTGACAAGTGTGTGTACTATCGCTATGGTGGGGGCGAGGGAGTTATTCTTTGTCTGTATGTCGACGACATATTGATCTTTGGAACCAAACTTGATTTAATTAAGGAGGTTAAGGATTTCTTATCTCGCTGGTTTGAGATGAAGGATCTAGGAGTAGCTGACGTTATCTTAACATCAAGTTGTTGAGAGATGAGAATGATGGGATCACACTGCTTCAGTCTCACTATGTGGAAAAGGTCTTGAGTCGTTTTGGGTATAGCGACTGCACACCTTCTCCAACTCCATATGATGCTAGTGTGTTACTTCGAAAGAATCGATGGATTTCTAGAGTTCAACTGAGGTATTCTCATATTATTGGCTCGCTTATGTATTTGGTGAGTGCCACGAGGCCTGACATCTCTTTTGCTGTGAGCAAGCTGAGTCGGTTTGTGTCAAAACCGGGAGATGATCATTGGCATGCGCTTGAGAGAGTTATGCGCTATTTGAAAGGCACAGTGAGCTATGGGATTCACTACACCGGGTATCCAAGGGTACTGGAGGGTTATAGTGACTCAAACTGGATATCTGATGCTGATGAGATAAAGGCCACAAGTGGTTATGTTTTTACACTTGGTGGTGGCGCTGTTTCCTGGAAGTCTTGCAAGCAGGCCATCTTAACAAGTTCAACTATGAAAGCAGAACTCACAGCATTAGACACTGCCACTGTTGAAGCAGAGTGGCTTCGTGAACTCTTGATAGACTTACCTATGATTGAAAAACCAATACCCCCTATCCTGATGAACTGTGATAATCAAACTGTGATCGTCAAGATAAACAGTTCGAAGGACAATATGAAGTCCTGAAGACATGTGAAGAGGAGACTAAAATCTGTCAGAAAATTGAGGAACTCCGGAGTTATTACGTTGGATTATATCCAAACGTCGAAAAACTTGGCAGATCCCTTCACAAAGGGTCTATCATGTAATGTGATAGATGATGCATCAATGGAGATGGGTTTGAGACCCACCACATGAGTTGTCCATAGTGGTAACCCACTCTATGTGATCGGAGATCCCGTGAAGTAGAAGTGGGAGACAAGTTATTGGTCAGCTGGGAGGAGAGTATCCCTATATTAACTATCCCACTCTGTGAAGATGCAATACTCTCCTGATCTGCATGGCAGGTTGATACTTATCTTAATGTGTTCCAAGTGGCTTATTCGGGTAAGCAGAGATGTTGTCCTGCAGAATATCTTCTGAGGAACACACCTATATGAATTTGACTGTTAACGTCGCAGTGTGTGAGAATTGGGTGTTCTCTAATAAATTCATGAAAAGGCCCTGGAGTACGACGTATACGCTCCACTCGCGGGGAAGCCTTGTGGCAGCCCAGTATTGGTCAAGAATTTGTGTGAAACTAGTCTCGCAGAAAACTTGTAGTTCAAGGCATAGTCCACTATTTAAGTTATGATCTAGTGTAGCATAAATCTCTAAGTGAAGTTCAACTTCACAGTCTCCACTAAGCACCGGTATATAAACAATGTTTTGGAACTAAATGATGATATGTGCCAATGAGACTTTGTGGGGGATTGTTGAAATTTTGCTAGTAGGCCTTTGGCCCAAAGCCCAACTAAAATTCTGAAATTCTCTTGGCCTATTCATGCACACATGTGAGTGGAGTGAGTGAGGCTAAAGTTTAGTCCCATGTTATAAGTTGAGAGAGAGTTGCACCTCTTTATAAGGTGAGTTGCATCTCTTTATAAGGTGAGACCTACACGCGCGCTCCTCCTCCTCGCTCGCCTCGCCACGCCACGCCTCATCACGACGCGCCGCGGGTTGCGGGATTGAGCCGAGCCAAGGACAGAGCTATGCACGTTGTCTATATTTTTGCTCTCGGGAAAAATTAATGAGTATTAATTAATAATTAACGGACGCGTTAATTACTGAACTGTTTCCAATTCTTTTGGATCGTGACGACTCGGACGTGGGGTTTACTCCCATGACCTACCCGGCCCGCACTATATAGTCAGGTAGACGTCTACCCTAGCCGCCACCGCTTCGTATGGTTTCTCACCACCGTTCCAGATCATTGCGCCGCCAAGCAAGTCTTCTCCATCTCTCTTTTCGGCGTGCACCGGGAGAAGGGACAGCAGGCCTCCGGAACCCCACCTCTCGTGATCCTGTACGGGAGAGGGGTGATCAGGTTTTTGGGGAGCGCACTCGCGCGACTGCTGGCAGCGACGACTTCGCGAACGACGAATTCTTCCCCGACCTCGGCAACCTCATCCTCGACGACATGGGCGACAACGTCAACGCCGGCGGTGCTGCTCCCGCTGCACCGTGTGTGATTCTATCCTTCCTGTTCGAGATCGTGGTAGAATTCATATTTCTAGTATGTGTCCAAGATGTGATATGTTCATCTACTATGCTAGTTCGCATGATTAATTTAATCTCTGCTAGTGCTGTCATGATTTATCTTTTGTTCATTCGGATTAAATCTCGTAGTAATTTGCTCATATTTCCAACAGTTATCTGCTCCAGGCCAAGATGGGGGGCCAACTTCAGAATGTGGATGCTCCAACGGCAATCCAGTGCGATGAACTGACCGTTGAATTCCACAATCTGATATATCCGTGAATAGGGAAGCTTGAGTTGAGACCAAGAGTCACTTCCAAAGGGCCAATCAAACAGGGAGCGATGGGTGCTGACAAGTAGATGGCAGTTCGGTGATGCAGGGGGCGCTGTCAGGGTGCCATAGTAGCAGAACTCAAAGTCGCAATTCAATGGAAGAGATGGAGGTGAAAATTCGGTACCAGTGAACACATCAACAATAAAAAACTTCCCTTTTAGGCAGCAGATGAGATGCCCATAGGAAGAACCAACAAACCACATGTTCTCAAAAGTTTTTCGAGGAATCTGGCACCAAAGGGATATGTTCTGATGGGCTAGATCGATGAGCTTACAATTGTGTAGCTCATGACGGCCATTGCTAGAAGGGAGATGGGGAGATAGGTCATGGACATTGGGTTGGACAAGAAGAGGCGGGAATACCATGCATAAGGTTGATTTGGATGGATATGACAAGAAAGCAACACGCCAAGATCGACATGTGCTAACAAACACAAATAGGTCGACATATGATCCCAAAAGAGGAACGATGGAATGCAACAGGTCAACTGGAAGGTCAGTCCAACCTTGGAGCTCTGACACACCAGAGGTAGTAGAGACAAAGGGGCTAGACAATTTGCTCGGGCTTTGCATCATGGCGAACTCTCTACAAAACACAATATATGAAAGGTTAGAGATAATATGAGTTGATAAAGAAAGGACAGGCTAGAAAAAAAACGAGTTGACTATAAATGGAAAATGTAGGTAGCATGCTAGTAGCATGGATAAGGACATTTAAATATTCTCCATATCTTATATACGACTCACATAGTAACATGTAAGAAAATTTTTCTAAAGACTTATACAGACAAGGAATTTGATTCAATTTATTTTGCAGGGTTATATGAGGACAAGATGAACTGATTTCTACATGACAATGGGAATCATCAATATTTAGAAGATAACAATAACAGTGCTGCATGCTACTACTTTTTTTTGTTTGCCTAATACACACACCAAAGGGAACGACTGCAGTTCTAGGTCTGTCGATAACAAACACGGGCGGCAACACGGATATGCTGAAATTCTTCTAGTGTAGTTGAACGACTTTGGCAGTTCTAATCCCGCTGTTCACTTGCAGACACAGACTATATCACGTATATGACTTACATAGTTACATGTAAAAAATTGTCAAAACACTTGGACAGATGAGGAATTTGATTCTCTGAAGAGTTATATCAGGAAATAGGAAAATGAACTTCCATTGTAAATGCTCCGCTGAAGTTAAAACGTGTTCATGACAGTGCGACCATCTTTGTATCTTAAGAAGATAATACTAAAATGGTGCCGCGAATATAGAACAAGTACAGTCCTAGCTCTGTTGATGCCCGATACAGGTGGCGGTATGGATACGCTGGCTAAGATTCTTACAGGGACTTAGAGCATCTACAGTCGGGCAGCCCAAACCCTTCTCAAATACCCAGACGGGCCGCCAGGTCACTAACCGGTCATGAAATTTCGACCTAGTCGGGCGCATCAAACATCCGCATTGACCGGCACTCTTCATATCCAGCCCAAATATGGGGCAGATATGGGGGAGCCCTGGCGTGCCCGATCGCGCCCGCCATGATAGACTAATGTCAGGATCCCACGCGGAATCGCCCGAAAGCCCAGCGGCCCGAAGCTCGTCTCCTCCGTCGGACCAATGTCGCCGCGTGGCGCCGCTTCGATCGGCGGGCCGCGTAGTGCCTAGCCCGGCTATTTAAGCCGACCTCCGGAACCGAAACCCTACCCCTCCACATTTCCCACTGCACATCCACCGCCACCATCACAGTCCACTCCCCGTCCGCCACCACTAGTAGCCATGCCCCCACGTCGTCGGATAAGGGGGCACTTCTATCACCGAAGCGCCGGCTGTAGCTTCTTGAGCAGATCTGGGGAAGGCGCAAAGCCCGGATCGCCGCGGGACTACCTCCGGATGCAGTGGATCCGGAGGAGTTGGAGGAGGAGGAGGAAGAGGAGGACGAGCCGGAGGATGATGTGGGGGCGCCGACGGGGATCTGCAGGCGGAGCAGCAGGCCATCCTCGATTCCCTCCGCCCGGAGTCGGATGCGGAGGCGAGACGGCATCGCCGGCTAGAGATGGAGGCGCGGCACGCCGCGGAGGAGGACGAGATGTTCGCCTACATGGATGAGGTCGAGCAGGAGGAGGAGCCGGAGCCCTCCTACACGTCCGTCCACCCGGCGCCCGGCACCAAAGTCCTGGACATCTCCGGCGACGAAGATTAGTTAGGGTAATACGTAGTACCCCCTCGTCCTTGAAAGAGTGTACTTCGAACTTTGTTGGAGGGTCAAAGTTCTCAAAGTTAGACCGAGTTTGTGCAAAAATATGTCAATGCTTGTGAAACCAAATAGGTATATGATGAAAATATACTTTATCATGAATCTAATGCTGCTAATTTGATGGCATAAATGTTGGTCTATTATTATATAAATACGGTCAAACATAAAAAAACTGACTTTCCAATAAAATTGGAAGTACACTCGTTTAAGGACGGAGGGTGTGTGTAGTATGTATGATTTCTTTTGCATGTTTTGTATGGATCTAGAGGCTGAAATATGAGAGACTTGGATGCAGAGTAGCTAATTTAACACGTGACCGGTCAGTGTCCGTGGACGCGTCCGGCATTTGAGGGGCTCGATTTGCCAAGTCCGGCTGTAGATGGTCTTAGGCAGTTGTAATCCTCTTATCCAGTTTGCAAATCACCCAAACCAGTTTCTCCTCAGAACCACCAAATCTGGAAATTTATATAGGGTTCTGACACTTGGGAGGGACCACAACGCACGTGCAGTACAGCGGTGGCACAGGAGAGATTGAAGAAAACTAGGGTTCCACTCATGAGGTGAGGGAGAAAGGGAGAGTATCAGGTGATACGGGAAAATATCAAGTGATATCATGCCTTAGGTGATACCATGATACGAGCTTCTGGTCCGTTGGATCTCAGATCCAACGGCTCCTGGAGAATCTGAAAGGCTGCCGTACTTGTTCGCAATTTTTCGACTTCAAAAGGTCTTTTTTGCAGAATGTTGAAAGCCTCCCAGGAGCCGTTGGATCTCAGAACCAATGGCTCCTAAGAGCTCGTATCATGGGAGCATTTAAGGCCCGTATCACCTGATACGAGCTCTTAGGAGCCATTGGTTCTGAGATCCAACGGCTCCTGTGAGGCTTTCAACATTCTGCAAAAGACCTTTTGAAGTCGAAAAATTGCGAACAAGTACGGCAGCCATTCAGATTCTCCAGGAGCCGTTGGATCTGAGATCCAACGGACCAGAAGCTCGTATCATGGTATCACCTAAGGCATGGTATCACCTGATATTTTCCCTATTTTCCCAAGGGGGAGAGTATCAGGTGATACGGGCCTTAAATGCTCCCATGATACGAGCTCTTAGGAGCCATTGGTTCTGAGATCCAACGGCTCCTGGGAGGCTTTCAACATTCTGCAAAAAAGACCTTTTGAAGTCGAAAAATTGCGAACAAGTACGGCAGCCTTTCAGATTCTCCAGGAGCCGTTGGATCTGAGATCCAACGGACCAGAAACTCGTATCATGGTATCATCTAAGGCATGGTATCACCTGATATTTTCCCGTGGTTATTGTTGTCAAGCAGCATGTGTAGCAACGCCTGGCTCTCTTCCACTGTACCCACGTGAGAGAGAGAGAGGCAAAAGGTGAGAGACTTTCTTTTTTGCGAGCCCGTGTGAGACAGAGACAAGTCCCGTCAGTGTATTAAGAAGTGAGTGGGCCAAGACCGCGGTAGCTGCATGCACGTCAGGTCATGTCGTGAACAGTGGCCTACTAAGGCCCACCCAAATTTCGACATTGGTAGGCTTCGCGGCAGATGACCAAGGATTAAGCGCTAGCACCAACTGCTGTGTGCACATATCCTCATGAGACATGGGAACGATTGGAAGGCTATGATAAAGGGTACCGCGTAGCCCCAGCTATGAAAAACCGTTCTCTGACTGAAAGTGATGAGTTTATTACACTATTAGGAAAAACCCTATAGGTAGACACTTAACCGTGGCGCGGGGTTAGCAATAGCGCGGGGTAATAACAGCGTTGTAGGTACACTTTAGTAGTAGTGTCGGGTCACCAGACCGTGCTACTACTAAGTGGTGCCCATAGTGACCCCCGGGGCTGGCCATAGTAGCAGCGTGGGGGTATAAAATCTGCGCTACAACTATCTTGGTAGCAGTAGCGCAGGCTAGGTACCAAGCGCTGCTACTATGGATAGACATGGCCGGCAGGTGGGCCTCACTTAGCAACAGCGCCTACTACTATGACAGCCCCTCTCTACATAACCCAGCGATGATGTTGGCTAGCCCCCCAGCTGTGCCTCGGACGAGTGGATCAGTTGGGAGCTCCCGTCATGTCCGAGCTCCCTTGCACGTGGAGCAATGGTGTCTACAGTTGCCCCTGGCCGTGGCGGCACTTCGGATCGGCGGTCCCACTCACCCTTGGTTCATGTCATGGTCGATGCTTCCGCGCCGTGCTCCTTTGGCGACGGCGGTCTGTCTTGGATGTGGGAGCTGTGACCCTGGATGGTGAGGTTGCATGGTTGGCTCTGCGGCGGGCACTGTGGAAGCAGCGCTTCTTCTTGGCTATGTGGATAGCGAGAGAAGAGGTAGCGGGTGGCCCTGGAGTCGTTGTGGCTTCGGTGACAGGGATACCCTGGTCTGGACCTGGAGGCATACCCTGGTCTGGATCTGGTGGCCGAGCGTGGAACGCCACAGGCCCCCTTGTGGGCATTTTATTATTTTATTATCGACCTGCTTGTTTGAGAGTTTCCTCGCCACTATGTATCAGTTCGGGCGTTTGTGCATTTATTTATAAAGGGGGATGAAAACCTGTTTCGAGAAACTATGTCAGCCAATCAGACCACCAACCTGATTTGTTTATTTTCAGTGTAAGACCACATATCTGATATCACACTCGCGGCTTGGGTGTCACCCTGTGGTGCTGCCTAAGAGAAAGTTGTGCATCCATTTCCATCTCAAAAAATAATGTGGGTCCTCACCTCCATCTAAACAGGAGAGAAAAAACTCACCTTCATCTTAAAAAGAAAGAACGTTGCTCACACAGCTAATCAGCAAGTGGTAAGTGGCAAGCTGTGCGCACGTTTTCATCTAAAAAAATACGTCGTCTTCATCTCCATCTAAACAAAGCATCTTGATCGGAAAAAACCCCACCTACATCTAAAAAAAAAGTTCCCACCGCGACAACCAGCTGGCATCACTTGGCATAGCCCAACGCTGGCCCTTTCTTTCTCCCTTAATGAGTTTAATGTTCCAAAACCTCGTCGTCACCTAGTGCCCGAACGCAGGCCATCCTACATTCATTGAGGGAGTGCACCATGAGTCTTCTGCAGCATTGCAAAATCAAGCACACCCGGGAGCTCGGTCATATTTCTCTCAAGCCAGACCAAACCAGTTGGTAGTGACATTTTGCGCGAGTCTCCATGCAAAGACTCAAGCTTTGATGGGACCTTAACTTCCCATAGCATCTGTCGTGATTTTTTCTCAGCAGCAAAATTCAAATAACTGGGACGATGATCATCCCAATCCTCTCTTGGGATATGAGAACAGAGAATCGTGTCGCCATATGAGAAGTGCAATTCGCAGCTAACCTCTGAACTTGTGTTCCCAGCTGTGTACAAGGACCAAAAAATTGCTACATGGAAACTGACTTGCTCCAAAATCAAGTCTAAATATCAGCCGGCAAAAAAAAAATCCAAGTCTAAGGGAGCCAAAATCCCATGAATCAAGGAAGCCAAAATCCCATGAATCAAGGTAGCCGTAAATATAAACTTTCGTTTTTGAATGCTAGCCGTAAATATGAACTGAGTACTAGCCTAGCCTAATCTCTACTCCTAATGGACGACTTGGTGAATAGTCTCCGCGGTTGTTTTTCTCTGGTTTTTTTCGTCTCTCCTCCCACCTCCGTTCACGCGCAACCCTCCCGTGAAAAAAACCCATACAACAAAGAAAACCTACGAGCGATGTCTCATGCCCACAGCAGATCGTTCTCCGCCGCCAACCATCCCTTCGCACGCCCGATCCACCCCTTCGCCCCCGCCGGACATACATCCCTGAGCCGCGGCCGATCCTAACCTTCGCCGTCGCCCTCGCACATCAAAGCCGCCGCCCGTCCATCGCTTCAGGATCACTTCAGGAGACGCCGGCGATCACGCACAGGATCCGACGGCGATCCCCTTCTGGACACGCACGCCCATCCCCTGCGCCGCCGCTGACGCCGGCGCTGATCCCCGTTGAGGAGCCGCCGATCACGCCCAGGATCCGACGGCGATCCCCTTCAGGAGCCGCACGCCCTTCCTCTGAGCCGGCGCTGATCCCCGTTCAGGAGTACGTATTGCAAATTCGTACCTATCTTCAAATACCTGGCACTACATCCAGGAATAATCGCATGAGTTCATATACATCCAGAATAATCGCACAGTACCTATCTTCAAATACCTGGCACTACATCCAGAATAGAGCTCAAATTAGGAATCCAACAGATCGGCTTACTGTGCATATACATCCAGAATTATTACTACATCTTTCGACTGTTGGCACAGAAAGACCCATTCGTCTTTGAACAGAGCCGCTTAGGACCTGCTAATTCCAGAATAGAGCTCACATTGGAAAAACATCAACCTCATGACTTCCTTTCTCGGAGCAACTGAGGCCAGACACCAGTCTGAAAATGACAAGAAAGAACTGTTTAAGAAAGTTGGCACAGAACCGGTTAGGAGCTGCTAATTCCATACATCAACTTCATGACGAACTGTTTATGAAAGTTGCCATACAACTTCATGCACGCTGTCACCAACACGAGCATACATTATTTGCAAAACTGAAAGTGCTTCTTGTACTTACTTGGCGTGATCGCCGTCGGCAACTTTCACAGCCTCTATTCTTCTCACTTGACCTGCTTAGTGTGCTGCTTGTTCTTCTTACTTTGCCAGAACTGTGGGTCTGCAGCCTCTCCAAGAAGCAGACTCAAATAACCCAATGTAACAAAAAAACAGGGGCACAAGTGCTTTTGCCTCAGAACAAACCACCAAAAGAGTATGAACACAACTTATGTGATATCTGTGTACAGTAAACCTGCCAATACAATAAACCTTGATACGTACTTGTGGTTCCACTCCCACCGGTCTTGGAGTTTAAGATGTTTCTCATGTAGCAATACCCTACTTCAGCCCTGTTGTCCATACGCGAAACTCGATCACATCTACACGAAATCTCAACCTGCTCCTGTAAAACACAAACCAAAATAAAATGAATCCAAAAATCAAACGGGAAGAAACTTGGCAATCTGTACTTATCTGTTTGACAAAAGCAGTTCGCAAAGTTAGTTCACAAAATCAGTTCACAAGCCATTGTTAAGAGTTCAAAACCTGTACTTATAGGTACATATGGGGAATCCACAAAGCAAAGCAGCGGAACATATGACATCGTCGGATGTACCTCCAGGTATATGTTCGTCTATAAAACTTGCTATACATGTCAAGCTAGATCCCGATTGTGATTTCATGTACTGAAGTTGTTGCAGATAAGTTGGATGGGCCAAATGATGATGAGAACTACCCAAGTATGCCAGGTATGAGGCTATGCGCATATAGAAATCATAATTTAATTATCTTTATTTGATCAATTATATCTCACTTACTTGTATGAACAACCCTCAGAACGGTTGATACTTGAACCGACCGAACAACCGGTTGTTCCCCAACGCACTGACGGTGATCCGCATAATGAGATTGTGAGTACTGAAGTTGTTGCAGATCAGATGGAGGGGACAAACGTTGATGATAATTACCCTATTAGTCCAGGTATGAGGCTGTAAAGAGAGAGTACTCATAATTTTATTCTCTTTATGTGATGAATTATATCTCAGTTACTTGTATGAACCAACTTCAGATCGGTCCATACCTGAACAGACCGCACAACCGGTTGTTCCCCAACCCACTGATGGTGATATCACAAATGTTCAGCGGCCTTCCCATCTGATCTCAGGTGAGTATTAAACATAATATCTTCCTGCATCAAGCAGACATATTGGCTCGCTTCGGTTAGTAGTAAATTGACTCGTTATGTCCACTACCGGTTATTTTTACATCAAGCAGACAACCCAGCAACCTCGTTCATATTAAATGAAGCTTCGTTTGTGCCTCTCAGTTGTCTCACACACGAGTGTGCCACAGGCGTAGCACAAAGTGTGAATGGTATTACCTGATTCGTCTTTCGATGTGAACCGTATCATGACGGTAGAGGTTGTGTTGCAGATATTCAAGAATCATATTGCTTTTGTGTTGTTCCAGAGGCTCTAGATGTCTCTCATATAGATGGAGGAAGACACGTGTACATTAATGCAACTGCTCATGATGCCTTACAAGTTTTACCCCAATCCGATTCAACATCCAAGCACGTGACTACAGGATCTGTCGTGAATGTCTCCAAACAAACTAAGAAAGGTATCTTGTCTGACGATAAAAGGGAGCAGATAAACGCCAAGAGGCGAGCGAATTATCGGAAGAAAAAAGAGGAGGCAGAAAAACTACAGCATGAATATCAACCTTCCCTTACAATGTCTGGTATGATTGTTTGATTTTAAACAATACAATGAAGAATTAATACAACTTGCATTCCTGCGTTGACTACTCTCACATCTTGCTCCTTCGATGAGTAGAGGACAAGAGGGAGCTAATAAACGCGCGGAGGCGGGCAGCGCATCATAAGAAAAAAGAGGAGGTTGATGAAAACAAGGAGCAGATAAAAGCTCCGAGGCAAGGTGGTTATCGAAAGAAAAATGAGGACGCCGCCGGCAAGCATCTCCATGAAAATCTGCCTGCCCTTAACATATCGGGTACGAATATTCTATATTTCAGCACAACAACGAATGTATATACTCCCTTTGTTACCAACTATATGATTGTTATCGGAAGATAAATGAGTACAACACCTTAAATCGTTAAGCAGATATGCAAAGTGTTCCACGGAGCGCTCTCGGTGATATCACTAATGGAGAACAACCATCCTCTATGCTCCTTGACGACAAAAAGGAGCAGATAAAGGCTCAAAGGCGAGCTACCGTGAAACACCAAGATGAAAATCTTCCTGCCCTTACGATGTCAGGTTAGAATGCTTTATGATTCAGCTCACCGTCATAGTATATAGTCATAATGTTTCAGAATACATATGGTTAATAAGTTTTCATGCAAGTCAAATTTTTGAACCTTTGTCGTTGTTTTTGTTGACGATAAAGAAAATCTGACTGCCCTTAATAACAATCTACAATGTTTTATGTTTCAGCACTGCGATTATAGTATATACTCCCTCTGTTTCGTAGAATATGGTTAATATATTTTCATTCAATTCAACCATATGAATCTTTGTCGATAATGATATTTTTTTCAAAGAAAATGGTTTATCGTTCACTCGTTTGACTTCTGATAAGACAAATAGACCTTATGTAAATGGACGGAATGAGTCATATTCAACAAAGCATTACATATATAGATAGATAATATGCTGGTACCTTCGGTATCAATAACCAATTAATTCAGTTCTGATTATGTTTTTACACTGTTGTATAACCAGCCAAACCCACTAGGTCCAGCTATACATCATTGTCACAAGATGATGCGGTATTGCCTCATTCCACTACAATCACGCCTGATGTCATTCATGATAACCACCCAGCTAGGAGGCAGCGTGATAAGGAACGCAAATGTAACTTAACTCCTGAGCAAATGGAGCAATCAAACGCGCGGAGGCGAGCAACATATCGGAAACAAGTGGATGACGGAACGATCGATCTTCAAGAAAAAAATAACAAGCTGCGAGAATGGAGGTCATGCAGCAAAGAGAAGGGGGAGTTAAGTGCAAAGAGAAAGGCAACTTATGCTGCAAAGAAAAACACACCGTGTGCTGAATCGATCGCAATGCCGCGTCCAGATCTAACTAGCATATTGTCCAGCTCTCACGCTTTCAACCCACAGGCACATTGTCCGACTCTCATGCCTCTTACCCACACGCATCAATCCGAAAGTGAACAAATAGATCGTGCTCCTACCGTCAAGTCGGCGCCCACATACATTCGCAACAACGAAACCGATGGTAGTTATCCCATCAACGATCATCTTTCATTTTGTAATCATTCACTATCAGATTTTTATAATGATTCAAAAATGTTGTAGGTGCCTACCTAAGCCGAACCCTAGGTGATGGTGCTGTAGATGACAACAGTGTGAAAATCAATGAGCACCTAAAAAGTGCCGACCAGCAAACCAGTGATCCGCTAACAATTGCGGAAGATGGAGCTGACGAGCGGAGTCATGAGTCCATATCGCAACGCATGAAGAGAGAGCAAGCTTCCAAGGGAAGTATGGCGGCGAAGAGGCGTCAGGAGAAATGTGGCAAACGAAAACCAACTACGCATGTACCACGTGGTGAGAGGAACGCTCTGCTAGATCGCCGTAATGAAAGCTTTGCAGGTAGGGTGTAGACCCCAACCGTCAGGTCCATCTCCATACCATAGTTGAAGCACACGGTGCCTCGACCTCATCTAACACGCCGGAGTACACGATCCGAAGTGAAGGTAACACTCCCATCCTTACTCTTCTTGTGTCCCTTGAGACTGAACCCTCATTTATTGGTTTTGCACCTGAGCAGACGACATGGACAATTACCTTAGTCGTCTCATGAATGATAATGTCAACCCTGACAGCCTCTTTGACGATGAGTATTACCTGTTTGCTGGTGAAGGTATGTACACCCACTTGAGCAACATCCACCCGTTGGGAATATCACACTAATTATAAACATTGTTTGCCGGCTCAGATGCTGATGACATGGAGCACGACGAATTGGAAGACTCAAGTCACAATACCTATGTCGACCATGATCCATTGGACTATGTCTACTCAAACCTCCCAAACCACACACACATTCCTGAAACACGCCGCAAATTGCGATCACTGCAAGGCCAAGAAGTTTGTGTCCGAGGCCCCGGGATTCTGCTGTCGCAGTGGGCAGATCCAGCTGAAGCAACCGGAGCCCATCCCGGAGCTAATGAGACTTTGGTCTAGCATGGACGCGGACTCAAGGCATTTTCGGGAGAACATACGGTTCTTCAACGGCCACTTCTCCTTCACAACCCTCGGCGTCAACCTTGATGAAAGCTACACAAACATGAAGTCTGGGGTGTATACGTTCCGGGCGCACGGCACCATCTACCACAACGTTCATTCCTTCGGGCCAACATCACGTCCAGATCATCTACAATTGTACTTCTACGACGACGACCCAGGCCTAACCCATCGCAAGGCTGCCACCGAGCAATTAGACCAGGATGTCGTCAGAAAGTTAGTGGACATACTCAAGGAAAACCCGTACTCCCAACAGTTTAGGAGTTTGGGTGCGCACAAGGACAACCTCGACGATTACATGATAGACCTCAACACTGACCAGAGACTAGACCAACGTAAGTATAATAGATCTCTGTCATCTGAGGTCGCTGCAATTTGGGTGGAGGGCACTGACCTAGCGAAGAGGTTCGATCATAGGATTAAACTTTGCGGGAATGACAACCAGAGGCACATTATACATGTGACGTCTGGCTCGTATGACCCGCTCTCTTACCCACTCTTCTACCCAAGGGGGGAGCTCGGTTGGCACCCGAAACTTCCTAAACGTGATTTCCCTTGGCCGGTTGTGCAACAACCAAGAGGTAGGCGTGATGATGATGATGAGGAGGAGGAGGATGCAGGTAAGCCTTATGCGTATTCTGGCACAAGGAAACGGTTGTTATTAGTTGCGAGGTCCAACGGCGGTGATCGGATTTGGATGACTTGATCAAAGCTGTGAAAATTCATGTGTACCAAACAATGTGTCCAGATGCATGGCTATTCAGCATGAACGCAGACTGTATGCTTACTTATTTTCGTGATCTTTGTGGGTCTATGCCTACAAACTACAGCCTGAGCCACTTCACGACCAATCTGTAATCTGCTGTTCTTCCGTGTTTATGTACAGATCTTTATCTTTGGTCGTTAGCAATTGAACTTTGTTATGTTTATAGCTGCGGAATGATAATGTTAGCAATTGAAAGCATACATGTATATGAAGTTCTTTTACTGCCTTGAGCTGTATGAGTGTCTAATATTTGGTTTGCTCCACTCAGTTTTAAACGTTGTTCAGTTTTCATGAGCAGATATAGCTAACATGGCTTGCTGTTAGTATATATAGTCATGTCCGCCCTCATTGGCAAGCCCTCCACTCAACTATCACGTCAATGCCTACTTATGAACATCGGCACTAAAAGAAAAGCAGTTGTCGTAAATCATAGGCTGATGGAAAGTATGTACCTCATGTTCAAGGCTTATTGAAAGCCAACAATCATTTCCTGCAGTATGTACCTCATGTTCAAGGCTTATTGAAAGCCAACAATCATTTCCTGCATGCTTTGCCTGCAAATTAAAGTGGAGCTTGACCCTATTGTCATGATGTAATGGACTCGGTTATCAAAATTTAGTGGAGCATACTCTTACATGAGAAGGCTTCAAGGCTCCCCCTGATTGTACATTCACCAAGGTTTAGTTGATCAAGGAACACATTTACACTGAAAATAGACATATGTAATACTATACATTAGGCCCAAGGAAATCCCAAGTTACCAGGAGCACGACGAGTACAAGAAAGAAGAAAATATGGCATACTAGTCAAACGGGGTGTATTCTAAAAGCTTCATGTCGAATGTCTTGTGAACTCATACAAATAACTACCAGATCAGATGTGTGTCCAGAAGCTTAGCTTCATAATAAAAGCTGCCAAATCAACACATCAAAAGATAAATGCAACATCTTTGACTAATAATATTTTATTCACTCATTTAAGAAGGCCAAATAATTTAAATAAAGAGCTGTTTCCAGCCACATCTCTGACACTCCCATGTGAAGTCTGCTCTGAACCTTTTTTAACTGTTGGTATATATAGCATATGTAGTAGTTCTAAGAGTAATAATCAAATTATGTTGTGCACTGGTCCTTTAACCATATGCATGATACTATAAAATTCAGTCAACCCTATCATTTAAAATTAAGTACGCCTAACAAAGGAGTAGCATAAGGACATTCAAGAATCAGGAAAGCAAACAACTTCACATTCTACTTTTTCAAGAGTGGATTTTTCCATCAAAAGTGTAACCACTACGTTCCTACATGGTGGTTATCAACCAATCAAAATTATCTATTGTAACAAATCATTCACAATGGATGACTGAGCACATAGTGGGAGACTGATTCTTGCTCACCAAAATGGTTGGCAGTTTTCTCGGTCCAGCTGCGTTGTTGAGGGATGAACGGTTTGTGATGACCGTGCCGAAATTGGGTTCTGCAATCATCGTGTCTAGGCCCCACATCACATGATCCATACCCGTGGTGGATGGTAGTCGGTGCTACAGAGCCGTGCGTGGAGATCAAATCCATTCGTGTGTAGCAATGGAGAAGAGAAGGCAACATCAGAACACAAAAAAATAAATGAAAATTGAGACGACCATGGGGATGCTGCTGCTTACTCGAGGAGATGTTCATGTAGAGTGACACGGCCGAGCAGAATCATGGGTGCTGGTTGGCCCATGAGGGGAACGACAGAATGTGAAAGTGGGCATCTAATTCTTGGGGCCTTAGATCGGCAGCGTTGATGTACAAAAAAATGATACATATTAATTAAACATGGATCGTCCAAATAAATCTTTTTTATACTTACTAGGAAATGCATGAGAAAACTTAGCTCATACTTAGAATTCTGACAGTGGATATATATTAATGTATAAATCTTTTTTTATACTAATTTAAATTCCGGCAGTTGAAACTTAGAATCAAATACATTAGGTTGCTACTTAGCTCAAACTCATATCCTTAATCAACGAAGCAATCATGCATGAGAAAATGACCAGTATGTTAAAATAGCACCACTATGGAATGAGACTGTCCCATGGAGTGAAGGCTTATTCAGAAAGAATGTCCAGTATACTAAAATAGCACCTATCTCAGCTTTCATACTGAGTATTAATAGGATACTGGATTAAAGATCCATTTAGCACAAAGCTTGATATAATTTGCATAAGAATAATGAATTTTAAACATGTTGCTAAGGACTTGCTTGGGTAACTAGATAGGTGATATACTTGGGCTGAATCAACACACCTCCTGTTTAAGAAGATCAGGAAGGTTGTCTGTTGACACAAGACTCTGAAATTCAGCTTGACAGCTCCTTGCCAGCACAAGTGGCTGCTGTCTCAGCAAGCGAATCTTCATCACTTGCAGAGAAGCAACTACCACACAGCCCCTTGGGATATTGCAGTTTGTGAACTACTCTGAAACTGGTAATCTGGATTATGTTGCAGTACAAAGGAATCATCTGTCAGATTAAACAAGATTACTATTACCAGTACATTAACCCATGATAGCATCTAACTGTACTCCAACACACAAACAAACTAATTACCCACAAATAGCAGTAACTGTACTCCATCATCAGTACATACACACAAAACATAGACGAAAACTGAAATGGTCATGGGGTGGTGCTGCTTACCCGAGGAGATGGTCATGTTGAGTGACGCGGCCGAGAAACTATCTGTGGAGTTCTCGATCTGGGAGCAAAGGGGGCAGAGAAGGTGAGGGTTGGCGGCACGGTAATTTCAGAGGAGGAGATGGGCGAATAGGTTACCTTGAGGAGGGGAGCGAGATCGGTACATGGCGTCGGTTGGAGCAGAGGGAGGTCCATCCATGGCGTGGCGACTTCTTTTGCTGAGCGATGAAGTTGCGCAGGACCCCCACTACTCTCCTGGCGAACGAGGTCGTCCGTCGTGGTGGAAGAAGACCAGTCACCGGTTGTCTGCGCATCTGGCCGCTGCCTGGTCGCTCGATCTACGCGGTGACCGCCGTCGCATGAGTGGATTGGAGGGGATGAGAGGAGCGATGATGTGAGAGCGGTGCTGCCGTGGGGGCGAGGGCGGAGGGAGTAGAGTGGGTGAGGGGAAGGAGAGTGGAGAGGATGCCGCCGGATGTGCCGCCGTCGGGTCGAGAGCGGAGGGAGTGGAGTGGGTGAGGGGAAGGAGAGTGGAGAGGGATTAGGGATTGTGCGTCACTGGAAAGGGGGGAGTGGAGAGAGTGAGGGGAAGGAATTCGTGGGTGCTGGTTGGCCCATTAGAGTATAGCTGGCCAAATGGACCGGTTTTCTCGGGCCGGCCCGTGAGCACGCCGGCACGGCCCGCCTTGGGCCAGGTATGGCACGGGCTAAACGGGCCGGGCCAGGCACGCGGCACGCCCTAGGCCGTGCCTGGGCCTGAAGGCTGGGCACGCGGGCCGGCACGGCACGGCCCGATTAAGTTTTATTATTATTTTTTTATACATCTATATATGGACCAACATGTAAAATAGGCTAAAAACGCTCAGTGCGTCAAATAATAGGCTGAAAATATGCGGCCCACCGTGCTAAACGAGCCAACGTGCCGGCCCGTTTACTAACTGGGCCGTGCCTGGGCCTGGGGGCGCAGCACGCGGGCCGACACGGCACGGCCCGTATAGTAATCGTGCCCTGGCGGGCCGTGCCGGGCCAGGCACGATTACAATGGGCCGTGCCGTGCCGTGGCGGGCCGGCCCGTTTGGCCAGGTATGCATTAGAGTAGAGTCAACAGAATGCGAGTGAGCTTGGGCTTCTTGGGGCTTTGGGTCAGCAACTGAAATGCGGTAGGGAAAATATGTCTCAACTAAAATGATGTACGAAAAAAGTATATATTAAAGAAAAAACAGATATATATTAATTAAACATGTATCATCCAAAAAAATTATCCTTTTTGATATATACAGAATATCACAGAATAAACACAATTTTGTGAGAAGAAATAAAGTATACTTGGTTTATGTTGGATTTCTTACATGTTTTTTACTTGGTTTATGTTGATATAAATATTTTTATACTTGTCACCAATTGAAAATTATTTTCTTTGGTACTCATGAACATAAAAATATCATACAGTATTGATTGTAAAATGTTGAATTGTATCTATTAGTTGATGCAAGCATGTGGGTATAATGAACACTATTTTTTTCGAATGGTCTATTTATTTGATTCCGATGTGTGATATTCTAAAGTATTTATTATGATATTATAGCACATCTTGTGGACTGTTTATGCTAAATTGTATGGAATATTGGACAACAGATGTATTAACAGATCAGTTCACCCAGGTATTTCCTTTTATACATTATCTCATTATTTTATCTCAAATAATGTTATATCGATTTTTTTATATCTTGCAGGAGGATATCAAGCACTTTCGACGAAAATTAGTTGTCATTTAGCTCGATTCAAAACCGAATAAGCTAAAGCTAAAAGGATGTCTGATATACCATCAACCAGACATTAAAGAAAATTTATCGAAATATGATGTTGAGCTCCTAGAGAATCCACCGGGTGGAGTCAAAGACAAATGTCCTAGCCCAATCCCCAACATGCCCACGCATCAATGTGAATTGCTTGTCGGCCTTTGCAACTATATCATGTCCATTGATGATGCCAAATGTTTGGAGTAAGTATCATTTATCAATATGTAAGGTGCCAGTATACACTGTTGTTATTCTTACCATAAAATTCTCAGAAAGGAATGGGTCTGAAGCTCTACACCCCGTTCAATGGGCTTAAGTCTCAAAAAACTCCAGAGCATACTTAACATGAAGCAGTCTATGGACAATAATTGTTTCAACATTGCTGTGCGTATACTGGCATGTGACGAGGGAGTATTGTTCACAGACCCTCCAATACACTACGTGGATCTACAATTTTGTGTAAGTTATCATAATTCTTCATTCAATATCATTAGTATGAACATGTTTTTAAATAGTTTATTTACTCAGTCCATGCTGCGGGATTCAACACGAGATCAAAAGTTTTGTGATAAGGAAACTATTGAGAAGTTGGCAACTTTGTTTGATAGCTGACCTGGGATAGACAACAACATCTTATCGTGCAACATGGTAAGTGAGGTCTTTTTTCCATTGTTTGTCATGGTTTATTTTTGTCTGTAATAGTTACCACTTGTAGATTTATCTTCCATATGAATCCATCGGTCGATACATCTTGTACGTCATCGACAAAGAGGCATGTCGTGTATCTATTCTGGACCCTATTCGTACAACACAAACGCCGGAGATGAAAATTTTGAGGCACTTAGTGAAATTAAAAAGTTTTGCGAGGGAATTCAGAGAAGCACTCGAAATAAAGCAACCAGGATGGCATTCTGATATATCAAAATGGCAACGTTTATTTCCTAATGGTATTCCAACGAGCGTAGACGGGTAATAAATTTATTATACAAACATTTATTTTTATTATCACCATATTTAATACAATAACAATTTTGTAAATTGCAGGGATTTGTCAGGCTTTTATGTCTTCCTTTTTATACTCTGGTGGAACAGTAAAGACCTTGCATAGCCGGTTTGTGCGGTGAGTATTGTGTGTTACACATGTTTTTAAATCTTCCATGTGAAGTATTCGTGCTAACTACGTATATTGCTTTTGTAGGATGGATATGAGTTGAGGAAGCGGTTTTGATTATACTTGCTCAAACATCGTGCAAATGAAACTAAAGACAACTTGTCTGATATTGTGCGAGAATTTCTTAAGCGCATCAAGTAGATCTCAATATTCTGTAATATATTTTATTTGGATCATTACTTTATACGTATACGTTCTCAATTTGATATCTTGTTATGAGTTTACACTACAAGTGAATTGGACTTCAATTATTATGCAATTGTGATCGTGTTATATTGTCTCTACCCGCGATATTTAGCATGCATTATCTTTATATGACTTCAACAAACTATTTCAGAAGCCTGTGGCAATGCACGGGCACTCTACTAGTGTAAAGTGAGTACTAGGCTCTGATTTTTTTTTTGCGAGATAGGCTCTGTTTTTTTTCTGGAAAGGAGTGAGCATATTTGTTTTTTTAGGGGTGTTACCACGTTTTATAGGAATGGTGTCAGTAGGGGGAATATACAAAGGAGAACCTGGGTGCCAGCGCACCCTATATGCAAAAATAATAATTAGTAATCCAAAAAAATTTAAAAAATTCTAAATCTTTTTGGTAGCAAACTTGATCAAGTATTGTTATCGTATAAAAAGATTCACCAGAGTATGACTTTTGTTGCATCCTAGGTCGAAGATTCGGCAAAAATGCTATATACAAGTATACTACACGCTATATTACCGTGATAAACTTGTCTTTTTTCCCCTGAAGTCAATAGAATTTTTTGATTTTTTAATTACTAATATTTTTGGCGCATATAGTGTGCGCGGGTACCGAGAGCACCAAGTTCCCGTCCTCAGCAAGGGCCGCTGTTCATTTTTTTTGACAGGTCAAGGCCCGCTGTTCTGGGCGAACCCTATTTGACGCTCGCGTGCGTCCATCTGCTGTGCTTCCGCTGAAGCGCACGAGCGGGCAGTGCGAACGGGCCGGCCCATTTTGGGCGTTGAAGCAGGGACAGGCAAACGGTTTTGGGAACCTTCTAGAGGGTTCCCTCGACCGGTTTTTCCTTTTTTTACTGGTTTTCAGTTTTTCTTGTTGTCTTTCTTTTCTGTTTCTGTTTTCTATTTCTTTTATTTTTCCTTTCTTTTTCTTTTATCTTTTCCTTTTTTATTTTTATTCTTTGTTTTAAGAGATGTTTGAAATTCCAAATTTTGTTCATGATTTCAAAACTTGTCCACATTGTTTTTAAAAAAGTTAAAAAAATTGACAATTATTCAGCGTATATCACAAACATGTAAAATGTATATATAAAAGAAAATCAACATATATTACAAAAAAATTCAATGTCTGTTTCAATATTGTTCAGCTTTTATCACAAAAATGTTCAATGTGTATTTAAAAAATGTTCATCTTATATTTACAAAAACTACTAAATATATATTTAAAAAATATTCAGCATATATCACAAAAATATTCAATGAGTATGTAAAAATTGTTCAGCATGTAACCAAAAATGTTCTTTGTCTATTTAAAAATTGAACGCCATATATTTACAAAAATGTTCTATGGTTGAATTTTTTTTGTTTTTTTTCTGGATCTGTCACGGCATGGAGTTCAAAGAAATTTGCGCGATCAACCAACCATAAACGCTTAGCAGCTCAACTGATGGAGAACGCTTACTCGACAATCCTCCCTAGAGCACTTTTTGTTCTTTTATTTTTAAGTAGCGCTTTGCTATGACGCCGGGCCGGCCCATTCAGTTCGCGCCTGCGCGAAAGCTCGTCCTTTTGACGCTGTTCTGCTTTTTTTTGAGAAATCCCGCTGTTCTGCTATGCTCTGTTTTTTCAGCCGGGCCGAACACAAAAAGTTCAGTGGCAAGAAGAAGCCCATATCGGGCTGATATCAAAAAGAAAAAGAAAAAAAAGAAGCCCATATCGGGCCAGGTCGGAGAGAGATAGCGCCGCTAGGGAAGCGAGCCGCGCGCCGCGACACCGCCGGAGAAGACGCCAGCCGGCACCAGACTTCCACCGCGCGCCTTGTCATCTCCGACCGCCTGCATCCCATCCTGTTCTACAAGGTCTGGTTTCTTCCGCCCCCGTCCTCTACCATGCCTTAGGTGATACCATGATATGAGTTTCTGGTCCGTTGGATCTCAGATCCAACGGCTCCTGGAGAATCTAAAAGGCTGCCGTACTTGTTCGCAATTTTTCAACTTCAAAAGGTCTTTTTTGCAGAATGTTGAAAGCCTCCCAGGAGCTGTTGGATCTCAGAATCAATGGCTCCTAAGAGCTCGTATCATGGAAGCATTTAAGGCCCGTATCACCTCATACTCTCCCATATTCCCACACCCTCCACATGGGAGCATTTCAGAAAAATCTAAAAGTAGACGAAGATGTGGCGTCAGAAGTCCGCAACACAAGGAGTCTCGATGTGCTCGTCTCAACATATCACAAGGCAAATCGAGATGTGCGGCGAGTTACGCTGGGACCAGACGAGCATGGCACGTACGTGATATCCGACTGTGCAACAGCTAGTTGCATAGACGTGAGGAGTCGCTGCAGATCCAGCATGGAGAGTAGTAGCAAGCAAGGCAGCCCGCGGAAGCAAGCGGCCAACGCAGCAGCGTGCATGCGTAGCACTGGTGCGCCATGCAACTCATCTGACACGTCTGACAATTCAAGGCCAGCTGTTGCAGTATCCAAGGGCGCAGTCAACACGCAAAATAGCCCAGAAAAAGAGGTGGCTTGGGGGGAGCTCCTGTCTGGCGCTCGTTAGCGTCAAGCAGAGGAGCGTTCGCTGAAGGTAGACGCTGATGGGCTGGCCCATTTGAAGGTCTCGAGCGCCTGAGAAAAAAGGCTAAAAATATAACGCACCAGAAGGCATCGAACCGATGACGTCGTGCTCCGGAACTCTAGAAACTAACCAGTTGAGCTGATAACTTCTTCTGTTTCGGAGGCAGCGCGAGTTTTTTAAGTACCAAACAACTTTTGAAACTTTTCGAACAATTCAAGAAAATTAAGAACAAAAATAAAAAATTCTAAACAAATTTTGAAAAACGTGAAACCCTTTTTTAAACCATGAACAGTTTTTAAAATTCGAAAACACTTTTCAAACGAGAACAATTACTGAAAAGTTGAACACAAATTTCGAAATTCCAAAAAGAAGAGTTTTTTTAAATATACATTGAACCTTTTTGTAACATATGCTAAACAATTTTGAAATACATACTGAACATTTTTCTGATATATCCCGAAAAAATTTAAAATATACATTGAACATTTCTGTAATGTACGCTGAACAATTTTAAAATACACACTGAACGTTTTTGTGATATATCCTGAACAAATTTAAAATATACATTAAACATTTCTGTAATGTACGCTGAACAAATTTTGTATTGTGAACAAAATTTAAAAACTGTGTGTTTTATGAAATCATGAAGAAAATAAGGAATTTTAAATATTTTTTAAAACAAATGATGAAAACTAAATACGAAAAATAATAAAAAGAGAAAGATAAAGAAACAGAAACAGAATTTAAAAAACATAAACAAAAAAAGAAACAGGAAAAATCAGAAAACCGGGAAAGAGTACAAAAAAAAAGAAACCGGTTTAGGGAACCTTCTAGTAGGTTCCCAAAACCGGTTTGCCTGGCAGCGCTTGAATTTGCCAGGTGGGCCGGCCCGTCGCGCGCAGCTCCTCCCGCGCCTTCAGCGAAGCCACGTTTCCTGGGAAAATCCTATATGCTGCTCGTTGCGTCAAACTGCCGGCGCTTCGCACAGGCGAGCGACCGAGCAGCGACGCAACGGGCCGGCCCGTTTAAACGTTCCAACGCTCCCGGTTTTGGAAACCTTCTAGAGGTTCCCAGCTGGTTTTTTCTGGTTTTGGGAACCTTCTAGAAGGTTCTTGAACATGTTTTTTATTCTCCTTTCTTTTTCTATTGCTGTTTCGTTTTCCTTTCCTTTTTTCTTTTTTTTATTTTTTATTTTTCAATTTTCAATTTGTTTCTTTTTAAAAAAATGTTCGCATTTTTTGGAAAATGTTCGTGCTCTCAAAACAATGTTCAAAATTTCAAAAATGTTCGTGTTTGTAAAAAATGTTCAAAATTCCAAAACAGTATGCATTCTTCAAAAATTGTTTGGGATTCTTCAAAAATATTTGTTTGTTAAAAACATTGTTCAGAATGTTTTTCTTCAAAAAATTTAGAACTTTAAAAAAAATGTTGGGGACTTCAAAAAATGTTTCAGTTTCAAAAATTGTTCGTAACTTTCAAACAATGTTCATGAATTTCTGAACATTTTCGTTTTTTGTTTTGTTTTTATTTTTTTTCCATTTTTTCAATTTTATTTTTCTTTTCGAACTTCTTCAAAAATTTCAAATTTTTATTCAGAATTCCAAAACAAAATCGTTTTGAAAATGTTCGTGTTTAAAAAAATGTTCATACTTTCAAAAAATGTTTGTAGTTTAAAATTTTGTTCACAATTTTAAATTTTTTTCTCATTTTCAAAATTTGTTCATAAATTCAAAAATTGTTCGGAGAGCTTCAAATAATGTTTGCGCTTTCAAAATTTGCTCAGAATTTCAAAAATGTTCCCGTTTTCCAAAAAATTGTTCACAAATTCAAAATACTTTTGTGCTTTCTAATTTTTGTTCGTCTTTATGAAAGATACAGTACAGATCTCTGAAGGCCAGTCCACTGCAGTGCCTTTTTTTGAGAAGGCTGGTTGTTACAGTGCGGGCCGCTACAGTGTCGATCGCTACAGGCGCGTGCTCCCACTTCACTCGCTGCGTTACAAATGGGCCGGCCCAATCGCGGCGCACCCTGTGGGACGGGTCGACCGTTTGACGCAGCGAGCGTCCTATAGGAGGTCCCCGTTTCCTGGACGCTAACGGGCGTCATATAGGAATCACCTGGCTTGGGCACCACCACGAGGCTCATGCAGCACAACATGGAGGCCTTCTAAAGGCTGTTGTGGCAGCAGCCCATCCAGCAGGCCAGGATGGCCAGAACGGACGGCACCAGGGAGCCTGGCTTCAGAAATCACACGTGGTGCACTTGGAGGTGCAGCAAGAGGAGTTGCACTCGAAGATGGGCCAACAATGGCCCTCCTTTTTGTTCATTGCAAAGCCTCTGGCTTCCTACGCAGAACTATGAATTCAAGACAAAAATTATTATATGGTTCGGGATGCTTAAGATTTCTTGCCAAAAATTAAGCTGTAAATGAAACAAAAAGTCGAGTCCATGGCGAACATTCTCTTGTCCTCACTGAAATATTTAGGACACTTAAAACTTGTCAGTTGCAGAAAAAGAAGAAGAATCAATAGGTAGTTAAATAGCAAAGCTGACTGAAAGACAGAACTGAGTGCAAAAAATAGCTTGAGCAAGCACTGATGCCAGCAGAGACATTGCCTACAAAGGTCTGAGAAATGAAGACTGAAAGGAACAGCAAAATATTCAGTACTCTTAACAGCCATGAATGCCTCTTATCAAAGCTGCAAAACCAAACCCTCTGCTCCGTGCTGGAAGAGACAAATTTTAAAACAAGCTGCAGGTAGAGCTGGAGGAACCAAGAGAGTTCAGCATCATCATGCTATTTCAGTGTTAGTACAAATATACATGCATTCATGTTGGGACAAAAGAAAGAAAACAAACAACATACCAGGTACTGAAAGCATTCATTATTATATTTTATTTATATGCTACTATAGATGATCGGACGAAACCATGCATTTACAACAGTACAAGGCAGCATGCCCACGTGTGCTCATGCTATATAGTACAAGGCAGCATACCCACGTGTGCTCATTTACAACATAAGAATAATAAAGCTAGAACTAATTAACACGATGTACATCTGGCCCATGGTGTCCATATATTTCCCTATTGTAAGTGATCATTCATGATTTCTTTCTAAGGGGGAGAACCCAGATCACCACAATTATAACTGCAAATCCAACACCAAATCCCATTCCAGCAAAAAGAAATAGCATAACATCTGCAGATTTCTCCTTGGTATGCAGCCCCGAAGCTGGTGTTGTGTCATTGCTGCATTGCTTTGTTAGTGGAGGCCCACATAATCCAGCATTGCCCATAAATGAGCTATTATCAAATGTCGAGAAATGAGGCGATTCTGGTATCCTTCCCTCCAGCATGTTGTTGGAAAAGTTCAGTGTTGAGAGGAAGTCGAGAGATGATATCGCTTGCGGAATCTCTCCTGAAATACCATTTGACGAGAGGTCCAATGACTCCAATTGGTTCAAATGGCCGAAATTAGATGGAATTGACCCTGTGAATGAGTTGTGTGACATGTTGAGCGCTTGCAGTAGAACAAGTTCTCCAATAGCTCCAGGGATGCTACCTTGTATTGCATTGTTTGAGACATCAATGAAAACAAGGGTTCTTAATATCTTTGAAAAAAACATGTCAGACCCTTTGTATGTGAGGATGGTGTTAACTTCATATGCATCTCGTTGATATCCCTTATACTCCATGACTGACGTCTCATTCGTACCTCCAACCATCATGGCCTTCAATGTAATAAACCATTCTTCTGTTAGGGTCCCTGATAAGTTGTTGGAGGCCAGATCTAAGATCCGCAGACTTGGAAAGTCACAAGTGTTTTTCTCAGCAACAATAGAAGGTACCATTTGTCCAAATATCTTGTTAGATTTTAGCACGAGGACTTGAAGTCTGGGAAGTGCAGTCATCCAACATGGAAAAGAGTCACTTATTTGATTGTTTCCAATGTCAAGGACCTCCAAGTATTTGCAAGAAACTAGGGATCTGGGCAATTCTCCTTCAATCCGGTTGCCACTGAAGTCTAGTGCGTCAAACATGCAGCTTTCATTGATATTTTGCGGCAACTCTCCAGAAAGTTTGTTTTCTCTCAAATTTAGAACTTCTAGTCCATTGGCACCCTCCATTAGGCATGAAGGGATTGGACCACTGAGGTTGTTGTAAGACAGATCAAGAACTTGTAGGTCTGTGCCACAGAAATATTGCGGAATATTCCCTGAGAGGCAGTTTCCTGAGGCCTTGAAACTCAAAGTTTCTTCAAGTTGAGTAGAAATATTAAGGGGCATGGATGAGAAATGGTTTCTTGAGTATTCAAGTTTCATCCCAGAGTATTGAGGTAAAGGTATTGGCCCCTCGAACATGTTAAAACTAAGATCCAGCGATTTTACATAAAAAGGAAGGAAGGTTTCATGCCCAACACTTGTAAATTCATTGTGTGATAAGTTCAAAAAGAAAAGTCCAGAGTCTGTCAATGTCTCCCATACCCACTGGGGTACGGCTCCATGAAATTGGTTATTTGAAAGATCAATTCCATTTATTTCGCTTGAATGTCTCAGAATGTTAGGAAAACTTGATATGTTACAGGATGCCAAACTTAAATGCGAAATGTCGGGGAGGGATATCGATGAATAGTTTTGTTCTCCTTCTATTAGATCTAATTTATTATTTGAGAGATTCAAATCAAATAGTTTTTGTAGTTTCCAGAACGAGTTCAGTTGCATTGTGCCGATGAGATTATTCGAATGAAGTTGGAGGGTATCTAATTGAGTTAAGTTCAGGATACTTGAAGGTATTTTCCCTGAAAAATTGCACTTATACAGTGCCAGTTTCCTCAGTTTGTTCAAATCACCCACGGAAGAAGGTATTGGACCATGTAGGCCACAGTAAGAAATCTCTAGAACCTCCAAGGAGGTTAAGTTTGTGATCCATGATGGTATCAATCCTACTAGTTCCAGCCCAGAGATGTGCAATGAGGTCAAGGATCTAAGCTTACCAATTGATGAGGGTAGCTCTCCAGAAAAACCATCCGCATCAAGGCCTAGCTTCTTCAAATGTTTAAGATTGCTAACAGAACTTGGTATTGTACCAGAGAAATTGGTGCGGCCGACAAGCAAATTCTCAAACAGATTATTATCTGTTGAGAAATTCGGCAGATTACCTGATATGTTCAAGTTGAGGTGAAGATCAATAGTCACTAGTTTTTTGTGTTGAAAGATTGCTGGAGGGACCCGTCCTTCAAGATGATTATAGCTTAGTTGGAGAATAGTCAAAGAGGAGAGGTTGGAAAAGGATACTGGAATTGGACCAGTCAGCCGATTGAACTGCAGATCGACCATAGACAGTGATCGCAAATCACCGAGCGATCCACAGATGGGGCCAGTGAGCCAGCAAACGGGCAAGCTAAGCACACGGAGATTTGGAGTGTACATGGCTAGAGCATTGCACCACTCGTCTGCTTGATCGTACAAGTCCATCGAACCAAGATGGAGCTCCCACAAACTTGTAAGATTGGCAACTAAGGCTGTAAAGTTAGGCAGAGAGAGCTGATACGGGTAGGGTGAATCACCATGAATGATATAACCAGTGTCGAAGAGCTCAGTAATTTCATAATGGAAGGAGAGGTCGAGAGAGACCAAATTCGTGAGGCGGCCGATGCTATAGGCGGGCACTTGGCCTGCAAAGTTGGAGTTGGAGAGGTTGAGATGGGTGAGCTTCGTGAGGTGCTCAAACCCGGTGGATGGGATTTCAGAAAGATTGAAGTCGTTTCCACCCAGGTTGAGATACCTTAGGGAGGTCAGCTCGAAGAGCACATGATCGAGGTGGCGACTCTCCAAGCCACGATCACCCAAATCAAGAGAAGTGACGTGGCTGCTGGTGGCACCGCATCTGATGCCCTCCCAGCGGCAGCAGTCTGTGCCGGCCTTCCATGACTGGAAGGCCGCGACGGACTCATTGGTGGTGGTGAAGGAACCTTTCAGCCGGAGCAGCGCCGACGCGTGCTTCGGCAAGCATCGAACATGTGTTATGGCGGTGTGATTGATGAACGTACCAGCAGCCCAAGGCGAGTGCGAGTTTACGGCCACCAGCTTGATTTGTAGGAGGAGCAACAACAGCAGTACTAATGGCACGGGATGTGCCATCATGAGGGACTTATGTGGTAGCTTTGTTTGGTTTGGATGGGCTCAAGAGTGATGGATTGATTTGTACGCTGCCCTGCACCCCCTTTATATGCAGTGTCAATGGCTGAGAAGGCATGTGCAGTGACGTGTGCGTCCTTATCATGGGCCATGCAGCTCAGCAAATTACCAGATCACCGTTCTCCAGCCAGTCAGCCTTCCAATCACCACAATACTAGCTTCCATTTTTTAGAAGGACCACACACAATGAAATATTCAAAACACAACTCTACTCACCACAAGAATATTATGGAAATGTTCCAAGCAGAGCGACATCAATCCAAATCACTCTCCTTAATTGGGGATAATGATTTATGGCCCCATGACAATCACCTGACATTACTTTTCAGTTTTGTTTGGGAATTCCGAAAGGAACACCGGTGTAGGTAGGCCCTTTGTGAACACATCCGCGAACTGAGAGCTTGATGGAACATGCAACACATGATCCTCGCCCAAGGAAACTCGATCACACACAAAATGAAGATCAATCTCAATGTGCTTGGTGCGTTGATGTTGAACCGGGTTGGATGCAAGATAGGAGGCGCTGATGTTATCACAGTAGACCACGGTGGCACGATGCGGTGGACACTGGAGCTCGTGGAGAAGCTGGCGCAACCAACATGACTCTGCAACACAGTTTGCAACACCACGGTACTCGGCCTCGACGCTGGAACGAGACACGGTCGCTTGGCGTTTGGAGGACCAAGAGACGAGGTTGGAGCCGAGGAAGACACAGAAGCCGGACATGGATTTGCGGGTGTCGGGGCACCCTGCCCAATCGGCGTCTGTATAAGCAATGAGATCCGTGGAGGCGGACTTGTAGAACTGCAAGCCATAATGAGAGGTACCTTGTAGATACCGAAGGATCCGCTTGATGAGTTGCATGTGAGTGTCACGCGGCTCATGCATAAACAAGCACACCTGCTGAACTTCATAAGAGATGTCCGGGCGCGTCAATGTGAGATACTGTAAAGCACCAGCAAGGCTGCGATAGTGTGTGGGATTGGAGAGGAGACAGACGGCGGCAAGGGACAACTTAGAGCTAGTGTCAACAGGTGCGGAAACAGGTTTGCAGTGGAGCATGTTTGCACGGTCGAGGATCTCCAACGTGTACTGCTGTTGGGAGAGGAAGAGGCCCGAGTGGGTTGGGGTGACATTAATGCCGAGGAAATGATGTAGAGGGCCCAAGTCAGTCATGGAAAACGCCGACTTGAGGGAAGAGATGATGTGGTGGAGTGTTTGGGTGGAGTTGGCGGTGACGATGATATCATCCACGTAAACAAGCAAGTAGGCGAGGGATGAACCACAGTGTAGTATGAAGAGAGAGGTGTCACTCTTGGATCTGCGGAAACCAATGGAGAGCAGAAAAGCCTGAAAGCGGAGAAACCATGTACGTGGCGCTTGTTTGAGGCCATAAAGCGACTTGTGGAGCCGACAAATATACATGATCCGGACGAGAGGAGTCCAGAAAGCCCGATGGTTGAGAGCAATGCACTGTCTCATGAAGATCACTGTGGAGAAATGCATTCTTGACATCCAACTGATGAATGGGCCAAGATCGGGAGGTAGCGAGACTCAGAACCACACGGACGGTGGCAGGTTTCACCACAGGACTGAATGTTTCACCGTAATCCACACCTTCTCGTTGAGTGAACCCATGCACGATCCAACACGCCTTGTAGCGTGCCAAGGAGCCGTCCGTGTTGAACTTGTGCCGGAAAATCCACTTCCCCGTGACCACGTTGACACCTGTAGGCTTAGGCACCAAAGACCAAGTAGAGTTGTTCATTAAAGCATTGCATTCATCTAGCATAGCTTGACGCCAATTTGGGTCTTTGAGAGCTGACTTGTAGGTGGGTCGTATAGGTGATATGGTGGACGCGTCGGCAAGGAAGAGGCGGCGAGCCATGCAAAAACCTGACTTGGAGCCGGTGGACATTTTATGAGCGTTTTGGGGTGGCTGGATAGGTACGGCACGCTGCGGGAGACGTGGTGGAGGTGTGCATGGGGGCGAGGATCCCGAGGATGATTATGTGGGGCTGGTGGCAGGCTGGGTTGGATGGCAGGACGCGGTAGCCGAGGGCGATCCGGTCGCAGAGGCAGGTGCGGTGGGATCGGTGCGAGGCAACAACTGGGATGGGGACGCAGTTGGCGTCGTGCCGGTGGACCCGGGCGAATCTGCGGGGTGGGTGGACCGCGTGGCATAGCGGGACGGGGCGGGCGAATCGCGAGGTGGGGCGGGCGAGTCGCGAGGCGGGGCACTGCATGGCAGGTGGAGCCCGGGGGAGTGGGATCCGAGGGAGGCAATCTCGGTGGATGCGACGGGTACGAGGATGCCGCATTGGCGGAGGAGATAGCGCGGCTGGTGGGTGGGATCCGGGGTGCGGGATCTTCTGTGGACGTGCAAGGTTGTGGCGGCGTGTAGGGAAGGATTGCTCATCAAAAGTGACATGGCGTGAAACAATAACGCGACGCGAAGCTAAATCAAAGCAACGATAGCCCTTGTGCTCTAGGGGGTAGCCGAGGAAGACGCAGCGGATGGGGCGCAGGGAGAGTTTGTGGTCCATGGTAGGGGATGTGTTGGGGTAGCAAAGGCAGCCAAACACACGTAGATGATCGTATGATGGGTGAACGCCGTGGAGAAGAAAATATGGTGTGTAATGGCCAATGGCACGGGAGGGTCGTCGGTTTAGTAGGTATGTCGCGGTGTGAAGGGCCTCAACCCAAAAGGGAGGTGTAAGATGGGCTTGGAACAAGAGTGTGCGTACGATGTCGTTTGTGGTACGGATGAGGCGTTCGGCCTTGCCGTTTTGGGGGGACGTGGGTGGGCAAGAAAAGCGATATGCAATGCCGTTGGAAGAGAAGAAAGTACGGAGGGAAGAGTTAATAAATTCGCCGCCATTATCACATTGCATAGCCTTGATGACAACATGATACTGAGTGTGTATAAACATGAAGAAGCGTTGTAGAATGAGGGAGGGGTCAGATTTATGGCGCAGAGGAAAAGACCAGGATATTAATTTTTTTCCCGGGGAAACGAGGTTGATGTCTTGCCTCTTGGGTCAAGAATGGTGTCACGTAGATGCCGATGGCGACGGTGTTGACGCAGCAGTGCAGCGGTGGTATACTCCAGCGCCGCCCAAATGCCCAATGGAAGTGCCAACCCGACAGCTTGGGCTGGGTCTGCCTGGGGCTACTAACTGGAAGGCCTCCATTTTCCTGACAATCAATTTTTTTGCCTCTCTGTATTGACAATAAGACGTACACCGTCAGTCATTTGTGCAGTAAGAAATTATATTGTTTTAAATTTACCAAGTATTTATAATTTCATCCTCAAAAACAAGTATTCATAATTTTTTGTTAAATGATTTTTTTTTGCAGGCGAATGAAGTTTCTTTAATTATTAAGAACGGAGCTGCTAAAAATCAGTCGACTAAGACTTCGCGAAGTCTCAGTCAATTTGCTAGCCATAGGATTTGAAGTGTTAAGATTTGTGCGTTGATTTTTTTTCTTCACTCGGAAGATGCGTACGTACGTAGGCAAATCCTATATGACGCGCCTGTGCGTCCAGGAGCTGCGGCTTCGCTGAAGCGACTCCCCACTTGGACCGATTCGCTTTACATGGCCTAACATGAATAAGTGATCAGCTAGATGAGGTTTAGCGAACCAAAACTGAAATTCTACTACTCTAAAGCTTTTCAAGAGATCGGCTAGAGATGCCCTTAGTTACTTCTGAGACACCACACAATATCACTCTCAGTAATTATTCAATATTGCAAAGACAAACATGCATGCCGGACCTGCTTTAAACTTTTCTCGCCGACCGACAATAGTGAACTATTATCTGCACAAACCATATTCATGATCGGTCGGTGATAAAAAATGATGGCTATTTACAAAAATCATAAAAATTACAAACTAATGAAACACATGGACATGTTACATACAGGAAAGAAAGAGCCTAAACACGAAATGAAAACACCAAAAAACTGAAAAGAGAAAAGAAAAAGTGGAAAGAAAAAGAAATGAAAGGAGCGGAGAAAAAAATACAGAAAAAGATAAGTCATCGGTGTCATTTGCTCTTACACCTGCAAGTCTTGCATATTGATTGTACTTGTCATAACCATGGGCCAAAGCACCTTGGCCAATCGGATTGCTCCGATCAACATCCTCCGGTCAGTCAACCTTGTCTCCTCACCACAAGAACAATACAGAATGTTCAAAACACAGTGACATAGGTCCAAATCACGCTGCTTAATTGGAGCTAATAATTTATGGCCCCACGACATGCACCTGTCTATTATTACCTTGGATTTTTGTTTCGGAAATTCTAAAAGAAGAAATACAGTATAAATTATGATCGATAGAAGGGAAAATAAGATAACAAAAATAATTATCTCATTGCTTCAGGCCTCCCCCTTGTCTTCAAAACTCAAAACTACTGGTCCTGTCATGTAAACTTCTGTAGTTACTTCCGAGAGATCGAGCAATATCACTCTAATTACAGTTGGATGGTGTACAGTCGAGGGATATTAATTTTTTTTCCGGGGAAACGAGGTTGATGTCTTGCCTCTTGGGTCAAGAATGGTGTCACGTAGATGCCGATGGCGACGGTGTTGACGCAGCAGTGCAGCGGTGGTATACTCCAGCGCCGCCCAAATGCCCAATGGAAGTGCCAACCCGACAGCTTGGGCTGGGTCTGCCTGGGGCTACTAACTGGAAGGCCTCCATTTTCCTGACAATCAATTTTTTTGCCTCTCTGTATTGACAATAAGACGTACACTGTCAGTCATTTGTGCAGTAAGAAATTATATTGTTTTAAATTTACCAAGTATTTATAATTTCATCCTCAAAAACAAGTATTCATAATTTTTTGTTAAATGATTTTTTTTTGCAGGCGAATGAAGTTTCTTTAATTATTAAGAACGGAGCTGCTAAAAATCAGTCGACTAAGACTTCGCGAAGTCTCAGTCAATTTGCTAGCCATAGGATTTGAAGTGTTAAGATTTGTGCGTTGATTTTTTTTCTTCACTCGGAAGATGCGTACGTACGTAGGCAAATCCTATATGACGCGCCTGTGCGTCCAGGAGCTGCGGCTTCGCTGAAGCGGCTCCCCACTTGGACCGATTCGCTTTACATGGCCTAACATGAATAAGTGATCAGCTAGATGAGGTTTAGCGAACCAAAACTGAAATTCTACTACTCTAAAGCTTTTCAAGAGATCGGCTAGAGATGCCCTTAGTTACTTCTGAGACACCACACAATATCACTCTCAGTAATTATTCAATATTGCAAAGACAAACATGCATGCCGGACCTGCTTTAAACTTTTCTCGCCGACCGACAATAGTGAACTATTATCTGCACAAACCATATTCATGATCGGTCGGTGATAAAAAATGATGGCTATTTACAAAAATCATAAAAATTACAAACTAATGAAACACATGGACATGTTACATACAGGAAAGAAAGAGCCTAAACACGAAATGAAAACACCAAAAAACTGAAAAGAGAAAAGAAAAAGTGGAAAGAAAAAGAAATGAAAGGAGCGGAGAAAAAAATACAGAAAAAGATAAGTCATCGGTGTCATTTGCTCTTACACCTGCAAGTCTTGCATATTGATTGTACTTGTCATAACCATGGGCCAAAGCACCTTGGCCAATCGGATTGCTCCGATCAACATCCTCCGGTCAGTCAACCTTGTCTCCTCACCACAAGAACAATACAGAATGTTCAAAACACAGTGACATAGGTCCAAATCACGCTGCTTAATTGGAGCTAATAATTTATGGCCCCACGACATGCACCTGTCTATTATTACCTTGGATTTTTGTTTCGGAAATTCTAAAAGAAGAAATACAGTATAAATTATGATCGATAGAAGGGAAAATAAGATAACAAAAATAATTATCTCATTGCTTCAGGCCTCCCCCTTGTCTTCAAAACTCAAAACTACTGGTCCTGTCATGTAAACTTCTGTAGTTACTTCCGAGAGATCGAGCAATATCACTCTAATTACAGTTGGATGGTGTACAGTCGAGGGATATTAATTTTTTTTCCGGGGAAACGAGGTTGATGTCTTGCCTCTTGGGTCAAGAATGGTGTCACGTAGATGCCGATGGCGACGGTGTTGACGCAGCAGTGCAGCGGTGGTATACTCCAGCGCCGCCCAAATGCCCAATGGAAGTGCCAACCCGACAGCTTGGGCTGGGTCTGCCTGGGGCTACTAACTGGAAGGCCTCCATTTTCCTGACAATCAATTTTTTTGCCTATCTGTATTGACAATAAGACGTACACCGTCAGTCATTTGTGCAGTAAGAAATTATATTGTTTTAAATTTACCAAGTATTTATAATTTCATCCTCAAAAACAAGTATTCATAATTTTTTGTTAAATGATTTTTTTTTGCAGGCGAATGAAGTTTCTTTAATTATTAAGAACGGAGCTGCTAAAAATCAGTCGACTAAGACTTCGCGAAGTCTCAGTCAATTTGCTAGCCATAGGATTTGAAGTGTTAAGATTTGTGCGTTGATTTTTTTTCTTCACTCGGAAGATGCGTACGTACGTAGGCAAATCCTATATGACGCGCCTGTGCGTCCAGGAGCTGCGGCTTCGCTGAAGCGACTCCCCACTTGGACCGATTCGCTTTACATGGCCTAACATGAATAAGTGATCAGCTAGATGAGGTTTAGCGAACCAAAACTGAAATTCTACTACTCTAAAGCTTTTCAAGAGATCGGCTAGAGATGCCCTTAGTTACTTCTGAGACACCACACAATATCACTCTCAGTAATTATTCAATATTGCAAAGACAAACATGCATGCCGGACCTGCTTTAAACTTTTCTCGCCGACCGACAATAGTGAACTATTATCTGCACAAACCATATTCATGATCGGTCGGTGATAAAAAATGATGGCTATTTACAAAAATCATAAAAATTACAAACTAATGAAACACATGGACATGTTACATACAGGAAAGAAAGAGCCTAAACACGAAATGAAAACACCAAAAAACTGAAAAGAGAAAAGAAAAAGTGGAAAGAAAAAGAAATGAAAGGAGCGGAGAAAAAAATACAGAAAAAGATAAGTCATCGGTGTCATTTGCTCTTACACCTGCAAGTCTTGCATATTGATTGTACTTGTCATAACCATGGGCCAAAGCACCTTGGCCAATCGGATTGCTCCGATCAACATCCTCCGGTCAGTCAACCTTGTCTCCTCACCACAAGAACAATACAGAATGTTCAAAACACAGTGACATAGGTCCAAATCACGCTGCTTAATTGGAGCTAATAATTTATGGCCCCACGACATGCACCTGTCTATTATTACCTTGGATTTTTGTTTCGGAAATTCTAAAAGAAGAAATACAGTATAAATTATGATCGATAGAAGGGAAAATAAGATAACAAAAATAATTATCTCATTGCTTCAGGCCTCCCCCTTGTCTTCAAAACTCAAAACTACTGGTCCTGTCATGTAAACTTCTGTAGTTACTTCCGAGAGATCGAGCAATATCACTCTAATTACAGTTGGATGGTGTACAGTCGAGGGATATTAATTTTTTTTCCGGGGAAACGAGGTTGATGTCTTGCCTCTTGGGTCAAGAATGGTGTCACGTAGATGCCGATGGCGACGGTGTTGACGCAGCAGTGCAGCGGTGGTATACTCCAGCGCCGCCCAAATGCCCAATGGAAGTGCCAACCCGACAGCTTGGGCTGGGTCTGCCTGGGGCTACTAACTGGAAGGCCTCCATTTTCCTGACAATCAATTTTTTTGCCTCTCTGTATTGACAATAAGACGTACACTGTCAGTCATTTGTGCAGTAAGAAATTATATTGTTTTAAATTTACCAAGTATTTATAATTTCATCCTCGAAAACAAGTATTCATAATTTTTTGTTAAATGATTTTTTTTTGCAGGCGAATGAAGTTTCTTTAATTATTAAGAATGTGTATGACTAAAAGGAAATGTATATACTTGCAAATATAGTCTGGCATTTCAGTTGCAAAAACCGAGAAAAAACTTTTATCATTTAGACCGAAATGAGAAAAAAGGCGGCATCGGCGTTACCAGTAAGAGAGGCCATAACAAATCAACCCAGGTTACAGCTACATCTGTGCTAGCAAACAGGTCAATCGATCAGACTCTAGAGCAAAGCACAGAAACCAACCGACACAACATTACATTTCGAGAGTTTTTACGATACCTTGTACTGCTGAGATGGGGTGAGCATTATAAATTAAATCTGGCCATTAATTATTTAAGGCATTATTGACTTTTTCCACCTAAAACTGGGATTTCCACAAGAGTAACGGTACGGCACACATAGGCATGTGGTGGCGGCCTGCGCTCGTTCGTAGCTATACGTCGTCCAAACTAGGCTGACGCTCCTCTGCTTCCCCAGCGCAGCCGCCGCCGCTCCTCTGCTTCCCAGTAGAACTCAGGTCAAGAATATGGATCGAATCAGCTTTGTCATATTGGGCTTTTAGGTTGAATTGATGTTAGAGAATCTTCGTATCAATAACGTTAAATAATCACTGGCGGAAAATACGGCAACAAATTCACTCCCGCAGTATTTTATTTGCGCATGCTCGTCCCTCCACCATCGCTGACATGGCTTGACGCCGGGGGAGTAGCTCGTTGGAGCCACCTCTGCAAGCCTGCGACTACGCGGTTAATCATGTGTCGACGTGCAGAACACCATCGGGACCAAGAGTCACGAATGGACGCAGCCGTTGGCGGCTAGCGGGATCCAGATCATGCGGGATTTAGTCGACATATTTATCTTATGATTTTGCACCCAAAACCCGTACACTGCTCAGTTTCCCAGGTTCTGGTCACACATATACTCCTCACGTGAACTAGCAGTATATATTTAATCCCCACCATCAGATCAAGAGAAATAAACGGTCTATATTTATCGCTGGGTACCGTAAAAGAACTCATAATATGTAACTTCAGCTCTAACAACCTCACTGGTGTTCTACCTTAGTTACCAAGGCATTTGGTCGAACTTGACATTTCCAGAAGAGTCATTTTACAGTGTATCCGGACGATATGGACCGTCCGTCGGAGCGAAATCGACAGTCCAGATCCGATGCAATACACCGATGTCACGTGTATTATATCAGACCCCGAGGGGCATTTTCGGGAGAAAAAAATATTTCGAACTAATTTGATTTTCCCTCCCAAATATTTCGAGGGTATTTTCGGTATGAATTTGAGGGCTATTTTCGGTTCGATATTTATCCCGTTCGCTAGGGTTTATGCCTCGCCGCCGCTACGGTTTTCATCCTCACCGGCAGGATCTAGCCGCTCGTCGCGGCCCCTCCCTCCCTCGTCGCCGGCAGGATCTAGCCGCGCGTCGCGGCCCTTCCCTTCCTCCACCCCAATTCCCTCGCGATCTCGCACCGCATTTTCAACAAACACGAGAGGAGGCCCACTGCCCTCCCCGCGGCGGCCGCCGGCGAAGAGTCGGCGCCATCCCACCTCCCAGTTCTCCATGCGGGTGCCTATAGCCACAAGGGCAACCTCTTTCCCACACCCCAATTGGTTGTTTGCGTCCTCTACATATCATTTCTCAGCCATGGCTGCAGCTTTGATCTGGCCATGCATCTCGTCCGATGGCAAGGTGGTTGGGTATGGATCATGTTCTGCGGGACTAGATGAAGCCGGCCGCCGGCCTCGACGGCCAGCCCCATTCGTCCACCCCGACTGCTTGATCTACGAATGTTCAATCGTTGCATTCAACATGTATTCTTTCAATTTGGCTGATAGGTGAGATTTGGAGATCAATGGAGATGATAAGCTATTAATTTTGGAATGTACTATAAACAATTCATAGCTTATGCTGCTCAATATTTATGATGCTCGCTTCTTGTGCAATTGCTGGACTGGGATCAACAGACTTGGCATGTGCTTTATATGAAAAATTAGATTCACATGGGATATCCACCTTTTCAAGATTGCTGTTAAGTCTTATTATGATGTTTTAGCCTTGTTAAAGGGAGAGTAATGGTCCTCGCAAAAAGCAGAGAGAAAGGAATGAACATTCGATTCTTCCATATGTTGCATTTCATTCTTCCGTGTTTAGTTATGTCCAACATTTGTTACATGCACACACTTGACAAGGTTAGTACAAGTAGTAATTTTTCCTCTGTTTTGCAGGGCTATGACAGAACATGCTATGTGATTCCCTGAGGCAGGATGGATGTACCATGGCCACACCACTGTGCTCCTGAAGGTGATCGCTTCAATTCAGCGTTGCAGCACCTGCAGAGGCCCCCTATGGTACGTGCTTTTACTCTTGTTATCCTATGCTCTATTTTTTTGGCTTTGCGGCCTGCCTACGAGACATAGCTGGGATTGCGTGTTGAATCAGGCAGTATTTTTGACTTCTGTTGTGAGGCTATGCTCATGCTTTAATAAATTTTTCTCTCGTATGAAAATAGACATATCATAATCCATTATTCTTCTAGGGTTGCCCCAGGCACCATTATTGTCACATGATAGTAAAAAGCAAATATAGATTTCTATGAGATCCCGTAGAGACCAAATTTATTTCAAGCAAAATATAGTAACCAATATTATTGAAGTTTTACAACTTGACTCATGTGCAATGGACTAATAACACGGCTAGGAAACCTTCTTCGGGACTAAAACCCAACCACACCCTACTCTATCGCTTTATGGCCAAGTGTACACGCCACATGTAAGAATGAACCACAATGCTGGACTAATTGCTTGCATCCTCGTCGTCTTCAACCGCAGCTGCATCCGATTGCCTAGCATGGTACTGCCTGAACCTAGTCCCGTATTTCATTTTGTTGTAGGGTGAATCGACAAGCACAACAGGTAGCTCTCTTCTGAATTTGTCGATGTAGGCCTGCATGCGAGGATATGTTAGTATCGTTCCATATGTTTCAGAAATTGACAAAATTTTAGGTGTTCCTCTACGTACTTCGTCATATTGCAACCTCAGTTTTACTCCCATAAATAATTCGATGTTCTTCAGCATGTACAGTGCACTATCAGAACTGCAACCTTTTATGTTGTTAGATCAGCATTTCAGATATTAACAATCTAAAACAAAAACAAAAGCTAATATTGTTGACTGACGTCTCATCGGATTTTGGCACATTAATATTCCGTACTGGCCATTGCGTCACGTTAATGTCTTCCCATGCATTGCTTTCAATCCCATTGACTCGCATCGCTGCTCTCAGATGTGCTTCCATCCCACGTACCTGCAAGCCCAATGGGATGAGAAGTTGCCTACGACTAATACTTACATACGATGTTAAATCCTTTCTTATAATTAAATATGTTGAAATTCTCACCACGTTATTTACTTCTTTGGGTATCATATAGTGGAAAAGTGAATCAAGAACCTGAATCTCCTTCCTTATGGGGTTTACGACCACAAGGAACCAGTGGGTGTACAAACTTTTCATAGGTAGGAAAACCTGGAGTGCACAGATAATTAGATCAACGTGCATAGTAATAAAAAAAAATCTGGTCTACGTCAGCTTAATATACCATATCATGTTTCACGTAGGTGGTTCCTTGTGTTGTTCCAGGAATGCCTGCCAAAGCGTCCTCGTAGCACTCCTCTATCCTACCATCTCTTTCGAGCTTAGCGACGCCGGCCACCCTCTCAATGTAAACCAGTTGGCCGTCCCTTGTGTCAATTGGTTGATCATTACGCATGAGCTGGATCGCAGCATCAACCACCTACAACAATAATCAAGTTAATTGTATTGTACAAAAATGAAACTTCATAAACAAATTTGTGAAATACTATTTTACTTCGTCACCCAACCATACGCCATCTTCAGATTCATCTTTATGGGTGAGGCATTGCAAATGCTTTGATAGCACGACAATGTCATCAACTAACACCATTTGTTTTTCATGATTTGTAGTGTTGATCAGTGACGCCACGAAATCCTGTCGAACCACGTCTAGCTGGTCCCTCTGGGTTTCAGGAACTTCTGACCTCTTTTTTAAGTTGCTAGAGCCGATTTTCCTCTTTTTACTGTTCGTGTCCTCGGAATCATTTGTACACTCTGATGGAGTCTTTTTTTCCTTTTTTTCTTCTCAGTGTCGTACGAAGCATACTCGTCATTCTTAAATAATTGCAATACCACCCTTTTCTTTTCGTCCCCATGATTTGGTGGCGTCGATCCAACCACACTTACTTGTTGCTGCTTTTCAAAGGATTCATCATGGTTTTCATCATCTATGAAGGCACGGGGCTCTTCAGGATCTCGCGATCCTGTAGCCTTCACAGAGTGCTGCTTACTCCGTCTGTTGAACGGATTCTGTACGACGAAATAAACCGCGTGTTAGCCTTTAGCAGATTCTTGCTCAATTATAGGTAAAATGTGCATCACCTGGAAATCTTCAAGGCTTATGGTGGCTTTGGAATGCATTTGCTTATCAAAACTAGGAGCTCCCTGGATATCATCCACCTCTTTCAAAAGCTTATGAATACCACTGAGATCCTGTTTGATATTTGCAGCAGCTCTTTCGAATGCTTCATCCTGTACGTGGAAGATCAAATGTTATTTCTGAAACGACAATGATTGTTTCATAATTAAGTTAACATGCGTACGTCAAAATCTTCATCAAGGTTCTTCATGGGGGGCTCCATGTCATCATTTTTTATTCCCTTCTTACAATCGTGCTTAGCAGCGACCTCCGTGACATCCTTTTGTTTCCCCGGTCAGAAGCCTGCTCAGCATTCTCAACAGAGGCCTCCATTGGGTGTGAAGGTGCCCCGAGGTCAGATAGATGTATGTCGTCCACTCCTGGAAATGTTCCATCGTGTTTTTTCTTTAAAAAATACATGTTAGTCTGGGGTGTTTTGATAGTAAACTAAATTAGAAAAAAACTTGTACACGTAAATTTCCAATTATATATACTAATCTCATAATTCTAGGCTTACCTTCAATTCTTTGATGAGGTCCTCCGTGAGCTTGCCATTTGTACGGGTATGCCTAAGGCACTCATCCATTTTCTTTTCAAGGGTGCACATCCTATGGTTTTGTTCTGTACCAGACTCCCACACGAGGGAGGCAACTTCTTGCAAATCAGTCAATACACGTCCGACGAGTACCTTAATCTGAGACTTTGAAACAGTTAGAATCGTATAACTTCATACTAGTTGGAATGTTACAATATATATTTGTGCCTTATGTAACTCATTTACCTGAGTGGCAGTCTTCGGTTTGGCTAGCGTACCATCTCGTGCTGGAATAAAAGGCCTCATCAGGTCCTCAACATACTGCAGTTTAGTGTCGTTAGTATGATTTAGAAAATATATATGTTACATAATCCAGGCAATGTGCTGACAGTTTACCTCTCCAACTCCCAGATAATTATTCTAGATTATATTGTCAACCTTTTTTGCCTTCTCCTCGCTCCAGTTCTGGATCAGCGGCCTTAACCTTGATTCATACGAGATGCTAGAGTCCAATTGGTGCACTCTAAACTTCTCGTAGTACCATGTCTGCATGACAACAAAAGCAGTTTACAAACATTCCCGTACATTATGTAATGTATGTTAGGTAACTGATAATTGTACTACTACGAATTACCTGCAGCAGTGGTAGATTCCCCTCCAGAATTGCCTCACCATTTACAAAATTCTTCACGCTATCCATAAGATAGTCAAGCGTTAGCTATCCAAGATTTGTGCCCTTTATCGTCTCAACGTTTCTAACAATCCCAATATATTTGTTATCCACATACTCCTCTTTTGTTCGGCATACATATTTGCCTATGGTGTACAACACAAATGGCCTGACAAAATTTGGTGTGTTGTCGACTTTGATCTTGGCTAGCAATCCTTTGAAAGTTATTTTGGTGTCATTACGGTCTTTCAGTTTCTTCCACAACTCCATATTATCATCAAGATTTGAAGGCACGTGCTTCTTCCCATGGCAGGGCATGCCTGTTATATGCGCTACATCTTCTAGTGTGATCCTACATGGTCTCCCATTGATGATAAAGGCATCCTGCTCCGCATCATATGAATTAGCGATGGCCAGGCAGAGTACACGTCTAATTTTGATGCTAGGTGTCTTGAGAAGTCCGCCCAGTCCTATCAACTGGATGTACATCCTTTGCTGCGTGTTAAATCCGTTTATGAACTCCTCATATGGCGGCAAAGAAGCATCCTGGGTTCAATGGATGTGCAAGTGTGATTAGATTCAGCATGGTATACAATATAAACACTCATACAAACGAATACAGCTTATATATACCAACATAAAAATTGTGCTCTACGCTACTGCATGAGGTACAAACATGCTGAGTTCCATGTATGCGCAAATACTATCATGTGATTCATCTTGGTTACGTTTGAATGGTCATCTAAGGTAATCTCCATTGCAAGGCACTTATCTGAAATAAAATAAAGATTGGAAAATAAAAAACTATCCAACCGTGGTCTCCTCAACTCTAGGCGCTAATCATGGTCAGTAGTATGGAACATGGGCCATCGATGCCTTCCATGACTCGTGCGGAAGGAAAAAAAGAAGGCAAGCACCCGCTGCACTAATTGGCATCGACAAGACCAGACGCTAAGATTTAGCCTGGAATTAATCAATGAACTGCCAATCTGGTAGGAAACAAATCCTAGCGCCCTCCCCTAACGCCCCCAACTTAATTTGTTTAAAAACGTGCTGAGTTACATGAATATGCAAACAACGAGTGGGGTCGCAGCAAGAGATCATGCGAGGAAGATCGTGGCATGAAAAATAGCAGCGGCTGAGATCATGGGGAGTTACCAGAGGATTCATGTTTGGCTCCGTCGTTCGGTCTTGCTGGATTCCTGGGTTGCTCCGTCCTTCTGTCTTGCTGGTTTGGGCGGCGCAGAAGGACGAACTATGATCTACGAGGTTTCAAAGGATCCCTATTTATAGGGATCGTAACAACCCGGGCATATATCTACGTATAGATTTCTTTGGTTGGAGGAAATCAAGGGAGGGGACCCACCTGGTTGAATATTAAGGGGGGGGGGGCGTGGAGAGTTTAGCAAAGGTAAGTTATGGTTTAAAAAAAACCAAGGTAAGTTGCGTAACAACACGTAGGCCTCCTGAGAATCACCCGGGCATATATCTACGTATAGATTTTTTTGGTTGGAGGAAATCAAGGGAGGGGACCCACCTGGTTGAATATTAGGGGGGGGCGTGGAGAGTTTAGCAAAGGTAAGTTATGGTTTAAAAAAAACCAAGGTAAGTTGCGTAACAACACGTAGGTCTCCTGAGAATCACAATCATCAAAAAGATATCGTTCCCGTTTCTTTGAAAATCAGCCAAAAGAACTGGACCGCTTTTATTATTGCTTATAAGTAGTTCACTGGACCTCTTTTAGGATGAAAACTGGTTCTAAAGTCAACTAAGATTGAGTCTTCACACGTGAAGTATTTTACTCTCTTGTGAAGCTATTTTATTGCCCATCCGATCTTGCATGCCCATGCTCATACCTTTTTTCCTCGTATATGTGAGACCAAATTTTGTTAATAATACTGAATCATGTCTGGTGCTGCTCAAGATGGCACGACACCATGGTTTTCACTTCGGTGAGATTTTGATGAAATAACTGAACTTCATTCATTTCAGCACTAACTGCAATATTTGCCTTTCAGCCAAAATATTTCAGCCTCACTGAATTTCGGCCAAAATATTTCAACACTCGCTGAAATTTTTTCTCAAACTTCTAACGAGCGATGTTAAAAAAATCTCAAACTTCTAACTAGCGATGCCAAAATATTTCAGCACTCGCTGAAATTTTTCTGAAACTTCTAACTAGCGATGTTAAAAGAATTCTGAAACTTCTACCTAGCGATGTTTAAAAAATTCTGAAACTTCTAACTAGCGATGTAATTGTTCTGAATCTTGTCCAGACTCCGACGACACTTAAATATAAATTTAAGAATTCAGTTAACCTTCCTAAGCTTCAAAAGTTCTGGTTGAAAAAAGCAAAATTATGTTTCAGCGTCTCACATGCAGACCAAATTTATTTCAAGAATAGTATTTGGAACCAGTACTGTGAAATATTACAAGTTGATTAATCCGCACTGGACTATGAACATGGCTAGGAAACCTTCTTCAGGACTAAAACCAAACCACACCCTACTCTACCGCTTCATAACCAAGTGTACACTCCATATCTAAGAATCAACCACTGCTGGACTAACTGCTTGCATCTTCATGATCTTCAATCGCAGCTGCATCCGATAGGCTAGCATTGTACTTCTTCGGCCTTTTCATGGACTTAAATTTGTTGTAGGGCGAATTAAGAAGGACAACAGGCAGCTCTCTTCTACGTAGCTGAAAAGTGAATCAAGAATCTGAATCTCCCTCCTTCTGGGGTTTACAACCACAAGGAACCAGTGGGTGTTTGCCATGTTCATAGGTAGAAAAACCTGCACAGCAAAGATGATTACATCAACATGCATAATGATTACAAAAATAAATGTGTTTATGTCATGGTTAGATAGTACCAGATCATGTCTGAGGTAGTTGTCTCCTTTTGTTGTTCCATGACTGCCCGCCAAAGCGGCCTCGTGGCAGTTTTTGATCAGCGTCCTTAACCTTGATGCATACGAGATGGTATAGTCCAATTGGTGCACCCTCCACTTCTCGTAGTACCACGTCTCCATTACAACAAAAACAGCTTAGAAAATTTTCCATAAAATTAAATGTATGGTATGTTAATAATGATTGTATTACTTGCAGCAGTGCTAGGTTGCCCTCCAGATTTGCTCCACCATTTACTAGTCCTTCCTGCCCATATCATTGCACGTAGAACTTTCCAGCACAAAAATTAGCGCAAGTTTCATTACAAAGAGAGGCATTCACGACTAAAAACTGAAGTCATGCACGATCTCCCTTAAGTTTTGCTAAAGCACATGTAGATGTGCCCTAAGTATTGCTTATCGAAGTCCTATGTCATTGATTTTATGCTAATCTAGACACACCAATCTCCCTTCGGTAAAATAGGGATAGTTCGTTATGGCTGTAACTAAACGAGATCAAAAAGAAGTGCGCCGTAAATAATGGGATTACATGCAGACTTGGGAAGGAGGGTGTATACACAATACAAGGATCTCGATCGTTACCGAAGGATTCTCTCGATGGCGACCGGCTCCATTGCCATTCGCTTTCATCTTTTGATTCGCCGGCTTCTCCGACGTGCCCTTCTCTTTCATCGGCTTCTCTGACGTGCCCTTCTCTTTCATCTCAGGATTCGCCGACGTAGGCTTTGAAGATGACGGCTCCGTCATCTTCACTGTAGCGACCAGACCTCAAACAGTCTGATCTCTGTGCTCAGGTGTCATCCCTGGATCAGTAATGCTGACACCACACAGTACTTGAAGGATTTATAACAGAGTAGCAATCACACACTTATTACATCAAATGTCTCAAAAGAGAACTTATTACAATAAATATGGCTTAAGGCCATCTAATCACGATAACAGCGGAAGGCTTGGAAGATAAGTGAGTCCATCAACTCCAACGGCATCACTGAGTATAGAACCACGACCTAAAAGCACCTTACTCGTCGTCTAAAAAGTCTGCAACATAAAACGTTGCAGCCCGGAAACGGGTCAGCACATGGAATATGCTGGCAATGTAACACATAGAGAGTAATGATGGAATAAGCTATACTACATGCATATATGGCTGGTGGAAAAGCTCTACGGTTACAGTTTTGCGTAAAGCCAATTTTTCCCTACTGCAAAGGAATAAATTTTATTTAACTATCATGGTGGTTGTTAAACATTGACAATGGCTGACAGCATCCTCAATCCCAATTAAAGTAATCATCATTAAAACCCAATCAATATTAATTAAAGTAACATGATGAGATTCACATGATAATCCAAGTACTAGATACTCAAAACGTCCATAACCGGGGACACGGCTAACCATGATTAGTTTGTACACTCTGCAGAGGTTTGTGCACTTTTCCCCACAAGACTCGATCGCCTCCGTTGGATTTCTCGCACTACATGGTGTTTGAGAAACGGATGACCGAGACATAGTCTTTCAGAAGCGCTAGCACCTTACGATGGATAGACCGATACACCTACTTTCCCCTACATCTGCTAGTCTACCCTGTAAGAGTTCGCACGACTTAATCAACTATGCTATAGCCCATAATAGCTTGTGGCTGCACACGGAAGTTTCTAGTATGAAAAATCTCATGATCCCTTTGGGCCTGGGTGTCGGTCCATAAAGAAAAACAACAGGCAATCCTGGAATACCCAGGTACCTCAATCCACCCAAATGTGTGTTCAAGTTGCCACCTTAGATAAACCATTAATAAACAAACTCACATCTGTCATGGATATCACTCACCCAATCCACGTCTACTAGCATAGCATGGCATAAGCAAACGTAGAAGTAACTCCCAAAGGTTTGATAATAAAGCAGGTAATAGGTACTACCTCAACTACTTCCCATACCACAATTTAATTAGATCCTAATCATGAAATGTTTGAGGATTGATCTAATGCAATAAAACTGGGTAGTAAAAGAGGTATGATCAAAGTGTTACTTGCCTTGCTGATGATCCAGAAACCTAGAGAATCGAAGTAACAGGCGGCGCACTCCGGGTATTCTATCATAGACAAACAAACAAGCATACAATAAGTATTCATCTAATGCACAGGTAAAACTCAAATAAGAGATCTAACCAGAAAGTTCAACTTAAGAACTCCGGTTTGCAAAAAGAATCAAATCGAACGAAGCAACGAAAATCAAACGGGAAAGAAAACAACTTTGTTCTACTAATCTGGATCTAAGTCAAATTTTACAGCAGCAAAAACTTGTTTAAGTTGGTTAATCGGAAAGAGGGTTTCGAGACGAAACTCCAGGCGCTTGAATCGCCTGATTCCGATAAACGAGCGAAAAGTTATACTAAAACAAAAATCGGATCAGAAATCGCGATCAGAAATAATCGCGGAAAATCCGAGAAAAAGAAAAACGACGAACAGATTAACGAACGAACGTTCGTTATCTGGATCTAAACGACGAACACATTCGTTAAAACGAACGAACGAGCGAACGCTCGCTAATTAACCTAAAACGAAAAAACCGATCTAATAAAAAAACGGAAACTAAAAAAACCGACGAAAAACCGAAGGAAAAACCGAATGATTTTTCGAGAAAACCGGCGGCGCGGAAATCGAGGCACCTCGGGCGGCGGGTCGGCGAGGCGGCGGGCGGTGGGTGGCGGCGGCGCGGGCGGCGGGCGGCGCGGGGCTCGAGGCGGGCGGCGGCTAGGGTTTGGGGAGGCTGCGGGCTGGGCTCCGCCGGCTTATAAAGCCGGCCGGGCCAGGAGTCCGGGTCGGAAACGGCCCGTTAGGTCGGTTCGTTTTTTTATAAAAACGCACAGAAAAACAATTAATAGAAATACTAAACGGACTCCAAAAATCCCGAAATAAATTTTCCCTGACTTATAAAATCAAGTCGGACAAAGTGAACATTTATTTGGGGCCTAAATGAAATTTTGAAAAATGCATATTTTTCCTAAATTCAATTAAAATATCGAAAAACTCCGAAATAAAATCTCGTTTGATTTTATTATTAAATCCTCAATATTTCTTTATTTTGGGAAAGTCATTTTAATCCCTCTCTCATATTTTTGTAATAGAAATTATTGACGATAAAATAATTAAAATCAAATGATCCTATTCTCAAAATTTGAGAAAACTCAAATATGAAAATAACGAAATCCCCAACTCTCTCCGTGGGTCCTTGAGTTGCGTAGAATTTCTAAGATCAAAACCAAAAGCAAATAAAATATGATATGCATTGATTGTCTAATGTATAACATTCCAAATTGAAAATTTGGGATGTTACAAACCTACCCCCCTTAAGATGAATCTCGCCCTCGAGATTCAGGTTGGCTAGAAAATAGGTGAGGGTGGTCCTTCAGCAAATCCTCCTCTCGTTCCCAGGTGGCTTCATCCTCCGCGTGGTGGCTCCACTGAACCTTGCAAAACTTGATAACCTTGCTGCGGGTGACTCGGCTGGCAAACTCGAGAATCTTATCTGGTTTCTCCTCATAGGTCAAATTGTTATCCAACTGAATTGCTTCCAATGGCACTGTATCTCTCAAGGGTATGTCAGCCATCTCCGCGTGGCACTTCTTCAACTGGGATATGTGGAATACATCATGAACTCCTGACAATCCTTCGGGCAATTCCAACTTGTAGGCCACTTCTCCCATACGCTCCAAGGTATGGTCCTACAAAACGTGGCGCTAACTTTCCCTTAACTCCAAAACGCTTAATTCCTCGTAGTGGGGATACTCGAGATAAACTCAGTCCCCGACTTCGTAAACTGTCTCGTTGTGTTTAGAGTCTGCGTAGCTCTTCTGCCTGGACTGGGCTACCTTGAGCCTATCGCGAATCAACTTCACCTTCTGTTCAGACTCTTTAATCAAATCAGGTCCAAACAACTGGCGGTCTCCAACTTTGTCCCACGACAACGGTGTCCTGCACCTCCTTTCGTACAAGGCTTCGAAAGGGGCCATTTTCAAACTGGCTTGGTAACTGTTGTTGTAAGAGAACTCTGCATATGGAAAATTGTCGTCCCAACTAGATCCGTAATCTAGCGCGTAAGCTCTCAGCATATCCTCCAAAATCTGATTGACTCTCTCGGTCTGTCCATCTGTCTGTGGATGAAAAGCTGTACTGAACTCTAGCCTGGTACCCAAAGTTTCATGCAACTGATTCCAGAACTTTGAGGTAAACTGGGTTCCTCTATCTGATACAATACTCCTCGGAACTCCATGCATACATACTATCCTGGTCATGTATATCTTTGCCAACTTAGCACTGGTGTAAGTGGTCTTTACCGGGATGAAATGAGCTACCTTCGTCAACCGATCAACTACCACCCAAATCGAGTCATAGCCGGAACGAGTCCTTGGTAATCCCGTGATAAAATCCATGCCTAGCTTATCCCACTTCCATTCGGGTATTGGCAATGGCTGTAACAATCCTGCTGGCTTCTGATGCTCTGCCTTTACTCTCTGACATACATCACAAACTGCTACATACTCCGCAATATCTTTCTTCATTCCGGTCCACCAGAAAGTATCCTTCAAATCCAAATACATCTTGGTATTTCCTGGGTGAATCATGTGCCTCTTGCAGAATCAACTTCCTGATCTCCGGGTCATTGATAAACACGGTCTTCAAACCATAGGGTATCGTGCTCATCCTCGCGAAATCCCTTAGACTTTCCTTCGCTCATTTTCTCCTTTATAGAGGCAATCTCCTTGTCAGTCTTCTGAGCTTCTCTGATTCTATCCATCAGAGTTGACTGAATCTCTAATGCTGGTACATAGCCTCTCGGAACTATTTCCAAACATAGCTCACGAAGATCCTCGGCTAACTCCTTTGGTATTTCTCCCGTCATTAGTGTATTGACATGGCTCTTACGGCTCAATGCGTCAGCTACTACATTAGCCTTTCTGGGATGGTAATGCAATCTCATATCATAATCCTTGATGAGCTCCAACCATCTTCTTTGTCTGAGGTTTAACTCCTTCTGCGTGAAAATGTACTTCAAACTCTTGTGATCCGTGTACACCTCGCAATGGTTTCCAATGAGGAAATGTCTCCATGTTTTCAAAGCATGCACTACGGCTGCTAACTCCAAATCATGCGTGGCATAATTCAATTCATGTGGTTTCAGTTGTCGTGAAGCATAGGAAACAACTCTTCCCTCCTGCATAAGCACCGCTCCAAGTCCTCGACGTGAAGCGTCGCAATACACCTCATAATCCTTGGTCTGATCTGGCAGAATCAACACTGGTGAGGTAACCAAACGTTTCTTCAACTCCTGGAAACTTGCCTCACACTCCTCAGTCCATATGAACTTTGTATCCTTCTTCAGCAACTCCGTAATAGGCTTTGCAATCTTCGAGAAGTTCTCAATAAATCTCCGGTAGTATCCTGCGAGTCCAAGGAAACTCCAGATCTCTCTAACTGTTGTTGGTGCTTCGCAATTGGTCACAGTGATAACCTTTGTGGGATCAACTGCTATTCCTTCTCCGGATATAACGTGTCCGAGGAATCCTACTTCCTTCAACCAAAACTCACATTTGCTGAACTTGGCGTATAACTGATGTTCTCTGAGCTTCTCAAGTACTAATCGCAAATGTTCCTTATGCTCCTCTTCATTCTTCGAGTAAACCAGAATGTCATCAATGAACACCACGACGAACTTATCCAAAAACTCCATAAACACTTTGTTCATCATGTTCATAAAATAGGCAGGTGCGTTAGTCAGACCAAATGACATAACGGTATACTCATACAACCCATATCTTGTGGTGAAAGCTGTCTTAGGTATGTCCTGCTCTCGAATTTTCAACTGATGGTACCCTGATCGCAAATCGGTCTTGGAAAACACTTTAGCTCCATGCAAACGATCAAACAGATCATTGATCATTGGGAGTGGGTACTTGTTCTTGATCGTTACTTCATTCAATCCGCGGTAATCAACAACCATCCTTAACGATCCATCCTTCTTCTCCACTAGAAGTACTGGTGATCCCCAAGGTGACGAACTTGGGCGAATGTAACCTTTATCCAGTAACTCCTTAATCTGTTTCTTAATCTCCACCAAATCCTTTGCGGGCATCCTGTATGGTCGCTTCGATATTGGCCCTGTGCCTGGCAAAAGCTCAATCAAAAACTCAATATCTCTATCCAGCGGCATGCCTGGCAACTCCTCTGGAAATACATCAGGGAAATCCTTTACCACCGGTACTTCCTCCTGCACAACTTCTGATAAGGAATTTACTTGTGTCCTGTTTGGCGCATGCTGGGATACATACTTGATCCTTCTTCCTTCTGGCGTCGTGAGCAAAATTGTCTTACTGGCGCAATCGATGTTTCCCCCATACATCGACAGCCAATCCATACCGAGAATTACATCCAAACCTTGGGATTCCAGAACAATAAAATCTGTTGGGAAAACATGCCTTCCTATACTTAATGGCACTTGGAAACATCCTTGACTGGCCATATACTCCGCTCCTGGTGAGCTTACTAGCATAGGTGTTTTACGAACCTTAGTGGGCAGGTTATACTTATCCAGAAATCCCCTTGATATGTATGAATGCGATGCACCAGTATCAAAAAGAACGAGTGCAGTAAATGACTTAACCAAAAACTTACCTATTACTGCATCAGGCTGGGCTTCAACCTCCTCCACATTAATGTGGTTCACCTGTCCCCTACTGAAAGGGTTCGGCTTCTTCCCAGAGCTTCCATTTCCATTCTGGCCTTCCGGACATTCATTGGCATAATGTCCGGTCTTCTGACACTTAAAGCAGGTGACTTGACTCAGGTCTCTCTTGGCTGGGGTTGATGGGGTGGTACGGTTCTGGCCGTTGCTTCCTCAATTCCCATTACCATTCTTGGGGCCATTATGGTTGTGCGAGCTACCTCCTCCATGGGTATGCTGAAAATGAACTCCCGGTTTAGGGGTAAGACGGGGCTTCTGCTGAGCTCCAGAATTGTACTTTCCCTGTCCATACTTCCTCTTGCGGTTTTCAATCTGCTGCTGCTTCCCTTCAATCATAAGAGCACGATCTACCAACTCCTGGTAGTTGTTGAAGCTTGCTACCATCAACTGCATACTCAGCTCGTCATTCAGTCCTTCCAGAAACTTCTCCTGCTTGGCTGCATCTGTAGCAACGTCATCTGGGGCATAACGTGCTAGCTTACTAAAGTCATCCACATACTGGCCAACTGTCCATCCTCCTTGGCGCAAGTTGCGAAACTCACGCTTCTTCATGGCCATAGCTCCTGCTGAAACATGGGCAGTACAGAAAGCTTGCTGAAACTGATCCCATGTGACTGTGTCTACTGGGTAAGTGGCTGTAAAATTCTCCCACCATGCTGCAGCGGGTCCTTCAAGCTGATGTGCGGCAAATTTCACCTTTTCCCCATCTGTACATCCTGCAGTGGTCAACTCCCTCCCTGTCCTGCGGAGCCAATCATCTGCTACTATCGGCTCGGTGCTACTAGAGAACACCGGCAGATTCAGCCTAAGGAAACGGGTTAAGTGATCAACTGGTGGTGGCGGCGGCGGGTTGTTGTTGTTATTGTTGTTGTTGTTGTTGTTGTTGTTGTTGTTGTTGTTGTTCTGGTTCTGGACTAACAACTACATCAAAGCATTCTGCTGCTGGATCAACTGAGTGAGCTCCGGTGGGAAAGCAAATCCATTGTCACGTCTCGGAGGCATCTGAGGGTTTAGAAAAGATGAGAATTAAGAATAGAATGAGGTCTAAAGAGAAAACACTACCCAAATGCACATGAGGCAAATGCACACAAAATCACTTCATTCAATCAAACAAGGGCATACAATCGGTCTAGAACTATCGCAAAAGTGCGTGGACTATACTATGTACATGGTGGAACACTACTATTGTTATGGTAGTCTACTAGAAAAACTTCTCTGATGAAGACTCCATGATATCTGCTCCAGCTTCGTCTTCGAAATCATCATCACTAGGATCGAAATCGGTGTCGTCAATGATGATGTAGTTCTCTGGACAGGTGCAATCTTCATCTTCTCCTCCGGTTGATGAATTCCCCATGAGTTCTTCAATCTTCTCCTTAAGATCGCCGTTTTGTCTCACTAGGGCTACAATCTCATCCATGTAGTCCTTGCGAGTGGCCTTCAGTTCTCCCTCTAGTTCAATAATCTTGGCTTTTGCTTTCTTCAACTCCATCATGTCTGCGCACATCTGGTTCTCCTGGCGTCGAATGTGCTGGTTTAACTCCTGGATGAAAGCTGCAATGGATCTATCCTTCTTGGTGCTAACTATCTCCCATTGTTCATCTCGGCGTCCACAAATCTGGTAGGTAGTATCCTTGAGGTCATCTTTGTAAACTTCTCCAATGCGTCCCATGGTTATGTGGGCTGCCATGCTATTTCCTAGGCTCCAGGTTGGTGCATCAAAGGAAAACTCTATGGGCTCAGTGACTGGCGCGAAGGTCCTTCCCGGAACTTGAACTTGAATCATCCAGCGCTCCTCTTCGGGTAAAGTGGCGTTGTAGGTCCCGATGAAGCTTGGTATTCCGATGTTCAAGTACTTAGTGACTTTCTTCAGGTGTCGTCCAAAGGGTGTATCTTCATCCGGCTGAGTGAACTTGATCCTCGCTTCCGTCATCCTAAAAGAGTAGAAAAGATGAGGAGTCAGAAATGAGAAGAGACTAGTGATCTAGGGCTTTAGCTTAGTGGTCGTGTCCTATAGTCAGCGTGTGCTCTGATACCATCTTTGTAGCGACCATACCTCAAATAGTCTGATCTCTGTGCTCAGGTGTCATCCCTGGATCAGTAATGCTGACACCACACAGTACTTGAAGGATTTATGACAGAGTAGCAATCACACACTTATTACATCGAATGTCTCAAAAGAGAACTTATTACAATAAATATGGCTTAAGGCCATCTAATCACGATAACAGCGGAAGGCTTGGAAGATAAGTGAGTCCATCAGCTCCAACGGCATCACTGAGTATAGAACCACGACATAAAATCACCTACTCGTTGTATGAAAAGTCTGCAACATAAAACGTTCCAGCCCGAAAACGGGTCAGCACATGGAATATGCTGGCAATTTAACACATAGAGAGTAATGATGGAATAAGCTGTACTACATGCATATATGGCTGGTGGAAAAGCTCTATGGTTATAGTTTTGCGTAAAGCCAATTTTTCCCTACTGCAAAGGAATAAATTTTATTTAACTATCATGGTGGTTGTTAAACATTGAGAATGGCTGAGAAGCATCCTCAATCCCAATTAAAGTAATCATCATTAAAACCCAATCAATATTAATTAAAGTAACATGATGAGATTCACATGATAATCCAAGTACTAGATACTCAAAACGTCCATAACCGGGGACACGGCTAACCATGATTAGTTTGTACACTCTGCAGAGGTTTGTGCACTTTTCCCCACAAGACTCGATCGCCTCCGTTGGATTTCTCGCACTACATGGTGTTTGAGAAACGGATGACCGAGACATAGTCTTTCAGAAGCGCTAGCACCTTACGATGGATAGACCGATACACCTACTTTCCCCTACATCTGCTAGTCTACCCTGTAAGAGTTCGCACGACTTAATCAACTATGCTATAGCCCATAATAGCTTGTGGCTGCACACGGAAGTTTCTAGTATGAAAAATCTCATGATCCCTTTGGGCCTGGGTGTCGGTCCATAAAGAAAAACAACAGGCAATCCTGGAATACCCAGGTACCTCAATCCACCCAAATGTGTGTTCAAGTTGCCACCTTAGATAAACCATTAATAAACAAACTCACATCTGTCATGGATATCACTCACCCAATCCACGTCTACTAGCATAGCATGGCATAAGCAAACGTAGAAGTAACTCCCAAAGGTTTGATAATAAAGCAGGTAATAGGTACTACCTCAACTACTTCCCATACCACAATTTAATTAGATCCTAATCATGCAATGTTTGAGGATTGATCTAATGCAATAAAACTGGGTAGTAAAAGAGGTATGATCAAAGTGTTACTTGCCTTGCTGATGATCCAGAAACCTAGAGAATCGAAGTAACAGGCGGCGCACTCTGGGTATTCTATCGCAGACAAACAAACAAGCATACAATAAGTATTCATCTAATGCACAGGTAAAACTCAAATAAGAGATCTAACCAGAAAGTTCAACTTAAGAACTCCAGTTTGCAAAAAGAATCAAATCGAACGAAGCAACGAAAATCAAACGGGAAAGAAAACAACTTTGTTCTAATAACCTGTATCGAAGTCAAATTTTACAGCAGCAAAAACTTGTTTAAGTTGGTTAATCGGAAAGAGGGTTTCGAGACGAAACTCCAGGCGCTTGAATCGCCTGATTCCGATAAACGAGCAAAAAGTTATACTAAAACAAAAATCGGATCAGAAATCGCGATCAGAAATAATCGCGGAAAATCCGAGAAAAATAAAAACGACGAACAGATTAACGAACGAACGTTCGTTATCTGGATCTAAACGATGAACACGTTCGTTAAAACGAACGAACGAGCGAACGCTCGCTAATTAACCTAAACCGAAAAAAAACTGATCTAATAAAAAAACGGAAACTAAAAATAAACCGACGGAAAAACCGAACGGTTTTTCAAGAAAACCGGCGGCGCGGAAATCGAGGCACCTCGGGCGGCGGGTCAGCGAGGCGGCGGGCGGCGGCGGCGCGGGGCTCGAGGCGGGCGGCGGCTAGGGTTTGGGGAGGCTGCGGGCTGGGCTCCCCCAGCTTATAAAGCCGGCCGGGCTAGGAGTCCGGGTCGGACACGGCCCGTTAGGTCGGTTCGTTTTTTTATAACAACGCGCAGAAAAACAATTAAAAGAAATACTAAATGGACTCCAAAAATCCCGAAATAAATTTTCCCCGAATTCTAAAATCATACCGGACAAAGTGAACATTTATTTGGGGCCTAAATGAAATTTTGAAAAACGCATATTTTTCTAAATTCAAATAAAATATCAAAAAACTCCGAAATAAAATCTCGTTTGATTTTATTATTAAATCCCCAATATTTCTATATTTTGGGAAAGTCATTTTATTCCCTCTCTCATATTTTTGTAATAGAAATTATTGACGATAAAATAATTAAAATCGAATGATCCTATTCTCAAAATTTGAGAAAACTCAAATATGAAAATAACGAAATCCCCATCTCTCTCCGTGGGTCCTTGAGTTGCGTAGAATTTCTAGGATCAAAACCAAAAGCAAATAAAATATGATATGCATTGATTGTCTAATGTATAACATTCCAAATTAAAAATTTGGGATGTTACATTCACCGACCTGGGAGCTACTTTGGGCGGCGTGGGGTGGTAATTTGGTGTAGTCATGGAAGGCTAGGTATGGGCGGCGTGGGGTGGAAGTATACGATCTATGCCGTGAAAATCTTCGTATTTATAGGGCATTCTCTAACAACCGATCACAAGGAAATATTGGGAATTTGGGATCTCACGAAGAGGTAGTTTTAGATCACGTAATGTTTATGCATAGGGGATTCTCTAACAACCCACCACAAGGAAATATTGGGAATTTGGGATCTCACGAAGAGGTAGTTTTAGATCACGTAAAGTTTTTTAGCTATATTTTTATTTTGAGAATTTTTTAGCAAGTTTAGATCAGTAATCTCAACCGCGAAGCGTTTGGGCTTCTTGTGCTTTCTTATACGGGCCTATTATAATGGGATGAGCCCATTTGAAATGTGAACATGAGAAAGGAAGCGAGGACTCCAACTGCTGCGACGAGCCCCCTCCTAATTATTTGTGAAGTATTTTACTCTCTTGTGAAGTTATTTTATTGCCCATCCGATCTTGCATGCTCAAAATCATACCTTTTTTCCTCGTATCTATGAGACCAAATTTTGTTAATAACACTGAATCATTTCTGTTGCTGCTCAAGATGGCACGACACCATGGTTTTCACTTCGGTGAGATTTCGATGAAATAACTGAACTTCATTCATTTAAGCACTCACTGCAATATTTGCCTTTCAGCCAAAATATTTCAGCACTAACTGAAATTTTTCTGAAACTTCTAACTAGCAATGTTAAAAAAAGCTTCAAAAGTTCTGGTTGTAAAAATCAAATATATGTTTTAGCGTCTCCCTTGCAGACCAAATTTATTTCAAGAATAGTATTTGGAACCAGTACTGTGAAATATTACAACTTGATTAATCCGCACTGGACTATGAACATGGCTAGGAAACCTTCTTCAGGACTAAAACCAAACCACACCCTACTCTACCGCTTCTTAACCAAGTGTACACTCCAGATCTAAGAATCAACCACTGCTGGACTAACTGCTTGCATCTTCATGATCTTCAATCGCAGGTGCATCCGATAGGCTAGCAATGTACGTCTTCAGCCTTTTCATGGACTTCAATTTTTTGTAGGGCGAAGTAAGAAGGGCAACAGGCAGCTCTCTTCTATAATTGTCAATGTATGCCTGCATGGGAGGATATGTTAGTATCGTTCCATATGTTTACAAAATTGACAGAATTTTAGGTGTTACTCTACGTACTTGGTCATAACGCAGCATAAGATCTTCTCCCGTAAAGAATTCGATGTTCTTCAGCATGTAGAGTGCACAAGAAGAACTACAACAATTAATTCTGTTAGCACCATTTCACGTATTAAAAATTCAAAACATATTGAGAAGCTAATACTGTTGACTGACTTGTCATCTAGTCTTGGCACAGGAACATGCTTTACTGTCCATTGGGTCACGTTAATGTCTTGCCATGCATGGCTTTGTGGTCCATTGATTCGCAGCGATGCTCTCAGATGTGCTTCCACCCCACGTATCTGCCAAAGTCCATGGTATGAGAAGTTGCTCACGGTTCAAGGTTAGGTATGATGCTAAATGATGTGTTATATTGAAAGACGTTTAAAATCTCACCACGTGAACCACTTGTGTTACTACATAGTTGAAAAGTGAATCAAAGATCTGAATCTCCCTCCTTTTAGGGTTTACGACCACAAGGAACCAGTGGGTGTTCGCCATGTTCGTAGGTAGAAAAACCTGGACAGCAAAGATGATTACATCAACATGCATAATGATTACAAAAATAAATGTGTTTATGTCATGGTTAGATGGTACCAGATCATGTCTGAGGTAGTTGTCTCCTTTTGTTGTTCCATGACTGCCCGGCAAAGCGGCCTCGTGGCAGTTCTCTACCTTACCATCTCTTTCGAGCATAGCGACGCGGCCACCCTCTCAATGTAAACCAGTTGCCTGTCCCTTATGTCCTCAGGATGATCATGACGCATGATCTGAATCACAACATCAACCAACTAAAACAAAATTCAAGTTGATTGTACTGTGCAAAAGAAAAGTGATAAAATAATTTGGCAAATATCTTACTTCGTCACCCAACCATTTGTCATCTAAAACTCCATCTGTCATGGTGAGGCATTGCAAATGCTTCTGTAGCAGAACAATGTCATCAATTACCACCAATTGTTTATCAAGATCTGAGGTGTTGACAATTTCGGCCACGTGATTCTGTCGAAACTTGTCAAGGTCGGTCTCCAGCCTCGAAGCACCTGTGTCTGTATCTTTAAAAATGCTTGCACGGTTTTTCCTCTTTGTATTCTTTGTGTCCTTGGAATCGTTGGTAGACTCTGATGGAGTCCTGTTTCTCTTTCTCTTCTTATCACTATCGTACAGAACATAATCTTCATTGCACAATAATGAAGATGCCACTCTTTTCCGGATGCTCGTACGAGTTGGTAGCATGGAATCAACCATGCTATCTTGTCGCTGCTTTGCTGAAGAATCATCATAGTTGTCCTCATCAACTGGGAAGACATGTGTCTCTTCCGGCTCCCTTATTGCCTTAGCCTTGGCAGACCGGTGTTTGCTTTTGGTACCTACCTCTCCCCCACCTCAATACTGACATCTTCATCATCTTGATCTCTTCTTTATTCAGCCTTTCGCACATTCTCATTGTGCCTCAAATTCAGAGGATCCTGTGATTCGAAATAAAGCACTTGTTAGCTTGCAATCTACGCGAAATAAAAAAACAAAACCAGTTAACTGTAAAATGTGCATCACCAGGAAAGCTTCAAGGCTTGTGGTGGCTTTGGAATGCTTTCACGAATCCAAACTCGGAGCACCCTGCGAAGCATCCAGCTCTTTATAAAGCTGTGAAACATTCTTGAGACTCTCCTTGCAAGCTGCAGCAACAACTCTGTCTTCTTCATCCTGAACATGGAAGATCATATGTTAGCTACGAATCTTCATTAACTTAAAACAAAATCAGTTAGATGTGAAATATGTATCACCATGAAAGCTTCAAGGCTTGTGGTGGTTTTTGAATGCTTTCGTGATTGCAAACTAGGAGCAGGCTGCAAATCCTCAGCTACGTTCTTCATGGGGGCATCCATGTTATCTTTTTGTATTCCCTTAGCAGAAATGCCTTTGGCAATGACCTCCGTGTCTTTTTTTTGTTTTTGCTGGTGAGTAGTATTCTCTCCTGGGACCTCCATTGGGTCCGCAGGTACTCCCAGGCAGGTAGCTGTATGTCCTCTACTCCTGGGCGATCAACATTAAATATTCCATAGCGGTGGTTCTTTAAAACAAATGTGTTAGTGTGGAGAGTATTGATAGTAAAAATATTTATTGAAACTCATAATGGTATACTTACATTGAATTCTGTGATGAGGTCGTCCGTGCGTCTGCCGTTCGCAAGTGTACGCCTAAGGCACTCGTCCATTTTTTTCAAGGGTGCTCATCCTATCAAATTGTTGTGCACTGGATTCCCGCACAATGGAGGCAACTTCTTTCAAATCAGCCAATACACGGCCCATGAGTGCCTTATCCTGCAAATCACAAGCAGTTAGAAGCATAAGACTTCGATTGTACTTGCAAAGTTACAATATATATTTGTGTCTAATGTTCATCATTTACCTGACCATCAGTCTTTGGTTTGACCGGCGTCCCAACTGGTGGCGGATTGAAAGGCCGCAGCAGGTCATCGACATACTGTATGTTAGTGTCATTAGTATCATTCAAAACATATGGTAGATAATCCAGACACATAGTACTAACACTTTACCTCTCCAACCCCTATATAATTTTTGTTGATTATGTTGTCAACCTTCTGTGCCTTCTCGTCACTCCAGTTTTGGATCAGAGGCCTTAACCTTGATGCATACGAGATGGTAGAGTCCAATTGGTGCACCCTCCACTTCTCGTAGTACCACGTCTACATTACAACAAAAACAGCTTAGAAAATTTTCCATAAAATTAAATGTATTGTATGTTAATAATGATTGTATTACTTGCAGCAGTGGTAGGTTGCCCTCCAGATTTGCTCCACCATTTACAAATTTCCTGACGCTAGTCATAAGATGGTCAAGTGTAAGCTGTCCAAAATTGGTGCTCTTTATTGTCTCAACGTTTCTAACAATCCCAAGGTATCTGTTGTCCACATACTGCTGTATTGTCGGGCATACATATTTGCCTATGGTGTACAAGACAAATGGCCTGACAAAATTAGGTGTGCTGTTGCCTTTCATCTTGGCTAGCAATCCTTTCAAAGTTACTTTCGTGTCATTGGGGTCTTTCAGTTCCTTCCATAACTCCAAAGTATCGTTGTGATTTGAAGAGACATGATTCTTCCCCATGCAGGGCAGGCCTGTTATATGCTCCACATCTTTTAGTGTGATCCTACATGGTCTCCCATTAATTATAAAGGCATCCCGCTCTGCATCATATGAATAATCGATGGCCTGGCACAGTAGACATCTCATTCTCATGCCAGGAGTCTTGAGAAGTTCACCCAGTCCAATCAACTTGATGTACGTTAGTTGTTGTGCGTTTAAATCTTTTATGAACTTCTCCTATTGCAGCAATGAAGCAACCTGAGTTCCCTGAATGCACAAATAGTGTGATTAGATTCTTTATGGTATTCATTTAAACACGCATAGAACCGACTAGATGTAATCTATGCCAATATCAAAATTGTGCTCTACATTACTGCATGAAATTATAGAGCTTCTAGGCCATATAATGAACACCAGACATAGAAAAACAAGCTATCTCTGTCCGCAAATTGACTGATAATAGTATAGATTTTTAGTACAAAGAGCAGACTTTGTTCTATGTACACTACTAAAGTTTCAGGCGTCACGCTTACGAAAATAATTGCATACATGATCAAAAGATCAATAGTTTATAGATAATCACCATACTAGGAATGTAACATGTGATCCTACTGTCCATATTTCTCTTTAGTTTTCTCCTTTATTTCTCGTCAACCTAAAATTTAATATAGTACATACATTTGATGTTCTCAATGCCAAATAAGTGAGGCGTGCAACTTACGTACAAAACTACTTTGTATTCTGTCTACTGCATATTTGATCAGGCATTTAGGAGTACTACGATTATTTTGTTGATTCGGTTGCTGGTTTTAAACAAAGTTAAATTACTAGTCCTTCCTTTCCATATCGTTGCACGTAGAACTTTCCAGCACGAAAATTAGCGCAAGTTTCATTACAGAGAGAGGCATTCACGACTAAAAACTAAGATAGGAAGGTATCCACGATCTCCCTTAAGTTTTGCTAAAGCACATGTAGATGTGCTCTAAGTATTGCTTATCTAAGTCCTATGTCATTGATTTTATGCTAATCTAGACACACCAATCTCCCTTCGGTAAAATAGGGATAGTTCGTTATGGCTGTAACTAAACGAGATCAAAAAGAAGTGTGCCGTAAATAATGGGATTGCATGCAGACTTGGGAAGGAGGGTGTATATACAATACAAGGATCTCGATCGTTACCGGAGGATTCTCTCGATGGTGACCGACTCCATTGCCGTTCGCTTTCATCTTTTGATTCGCCGGCTTCTCCGACGTGCCCTTCTCTTTCGTCGGCTTCTCTGACATGCCCTTCTCTTTCATCTCAGGATTCGGCGATGCAGGCTTTGAAGATGACGGCTCCGTTGGCTTCACCAACCTGGGAGCTACTTTGGGCGGCGTGGGGTGGTAATTCGGTGTAGTCATGGAAGGCTAGGTATGGGCGGCGTGGGGTTGAAGTATACGATCTATGCCGTGAAAAGCTTTGTATTTATAGGGCATTCTCTAACAACCGATCACAAGGAAATATTGGGAATTTGGGATCTCACGAAGAGGTAGTTTTAGATCACGTAATGTTTATGTATAGGGGATTCTCTAACAACGCACCACAAGGAAATATTGGGAATTTGGGATCTCACAAAGAGGTAGTTTTAGATCACGTAAAGTTTTTTTAGCTATATTTTTATTTTGAGAATTTTTTAGCAAGTTTAGATCAGTAATCTCAACCGTGAAGCGTTTGGGCTTCTTGTGCTTTCTTATACGGGCCTATGGGTGAGCCCATTTTAAATGTGAACATGAAAAATGAAGCGAGGACTCCAACAGGTGGGACGAGCCCCGTCCCAATTATTTAGGACGGGCATGCGCGAGGGCGCTTCGTCCTCACTGCCATGATTCTCCAAAAACGGTTCCTCTGCCTCTGTGTCCTCTCGATTCCCTCTTCCTCTGCGTCGCCCACTCTCCCAACAATCTGGCTTCTGGAACGGTGAGTTCTCCTTCCTGACAATTTTGTTAGTAGTTCTCCAGTAGCAGCACATACGATGGCCTTCTTCTTGTCAATTTCTTGTTCTCCTGCTTCTTTATTTTGTGCGCACAGATTCATCTGCCTGCAACGTGTAGTCCGTTGCCTTATGAGAATTTTGCACACAGATTCATCTGCTTGCAACATCTAGTCCGTTGTCTAGTCAATTTCTTGTTTTTCTCCTGCATCTTTAGTTTGTACACACAATTTCATCTGCATGGGCGATGAACAATTCATAGATACATGTTTATTCTTGATTGCTGATGCAGTTGTTTAGATAAATATTTCAAGAGCGTAAATTTATATTGTTAATTCGCATATACTCCCTCTGCAAGGAAATATAACAACTTTTGGTTCACTGCTTTAGTGATTTCTTTACAGAGGGAGTACTTGTTTAGTTTAAATTGTTCATGCACTTGTTTACATAAACTTTCAATAGCGCTAGAATTCCTATACTATCTGCCGTCATATTCATCTTGGCTTATTGTTATCATGTTATTGTCATGCTTCATGTCTTATACTGCTTTCATCAATTACAGTCCTTCGGCATGGCGTTCGAGAATGATTATGATGCTAGGGCAGATGGAAATACCGAAATTTGTGTGAAGTACATGAACAAGGCTAGCTCTATTGAGTACTGTATTGGCAGACTCAAATACTGGCTGCGGAACAACGACCAGAAGATAGTTGCACTGGATGTGGAGTACACCTGGCCTCGTGGTCCGACACAGATGGCGGCCATGGTCCAGTTATGCGTTGGCATCTACGTCCTCGTGTACCACATAAGCATTGCTGATGAGCACTGCGGCCTGCTTGCCACCTTCCTGCTCGACGAGGAGTACACCTTTGTTGGGGTGGACATCGAGAATGACAAGAAAAAACTCAAGCATGTTGGTCTGGTGGTACAAAACTTTGTGGATATCCAGAATATGTGGAGAGTGCCTGATCCAGTGACGATTAAGCCAAAGTATGGCTTGGCTGACTACACTGGTTCCATCATCCACCACAGCTACACCAAGATGAAGGACGTTCTCACAGAAGATGACCACCATATATGGGCAGAAGCGCCCTTGCCCTTGAAGAACATCTATTATGCTTCCATGGACGCGTATGCCACCTACGACGTATACAGGCGCTTGGTGAACTTCCAGATGGGGTTCGAGAGTCAGCGCCAGCATCTTGCCAAACCATCGTCTAGGCGGTCAAAGAAGTCCGGAAGGAAGAATGAATCAACATAAAATGTTTCTTCTATTTATCTAGCTGATAGTCTGTAAACTTTATTATACTGCTAGTAAGTCGTAAGTTCAAATTTCCTGCAAGTTGAATCATCCTTTCTTCTAGCTGTCTTGCCTAATTTGATCCACGTTCACGAGATATTATACTTAAGACGTTTATTTTGTTTCGGTTTCGCTAGCTATGATACAGAATGCGATAGCCATTTTTACCAAAAGATTATTTCAGATTTATAATGAATACACAGAATGCGATAGCCATTTTTTCCAAAAGATTATTTCAGATTTATAATGAATACTGTTCTCAACTGGGTTTGAATAGAGAAATTTTATTTTTTAATTGCATAGAGAAATTTCATTTTTTTAATCAAAAGAAGGGTCACCCCCTCTGATTTTCCATGAACAGAAAACACATGGTCTTTCAACCCCCTGATACAAACTACAGCTAGAAACTAAAGTAATCAACTAGCAGCACAAATCATACATGGTAGCAAGCCCAGCCAGACTTAACATGAAGGTCCAAAAAAATAAAACTACGGCAGAGATGCGCAGGCGACACCGAAGTACCCTGTGACTCCACACTTGCGATGAACTGTACAATTCACCTGATACATGCTCTAGCGTGCGCATATAGACCATCATCACCTCTTTGCTCCCAACATCAGCACCTCTTTGTTTACCACCTTCATCTGCAATATAGACCATCCCATGATCCACAAGCAAATTAGCTAAACAAGAATCATAAGATCACTATACCATTTATTTTGTAATCTCGCATTATTCCTGCATTGCCAAAGAGTCAAGAACACAACTGATGCCCTTCCCGCATCTCCTATGCAAACACTCATAGGTAGTTCTACCATCTTAACTCCATGATTTAAAATATTAATAAAACCCCCTTAACGATTCCATTTGCATTACCATCGTTCATGATTATAGCCAGGGAAACAACAGCCAATAAAGCAACCACCAGTGAAAGACCTATTTTGAGTCCTGAATAGGGCCGAATGCTAGCATTTACTCTAACTGCAACATGTCCTCCTCTCATAGTCATCATCACCCAAGACATAATGAAGACGTAACCCCATAGATGCATAACTGCTATCAAAATAGTTTTCACACTATACCTAGTGTAAAGGACACTCTTGCGTTGTCGTGCTACATTTGTGGCTCCTCGGTCAGCATGTTCATAACCACCTCGATCTGAAGATCTTCACAGGTGGTGGTCTTGAAACCAAAAAGAACGGCTTTATGAACCTTAAGCTCTTCACTGTCAACAAAATCACTCCATCCCTTGCCGAAGATGATGCGGCCATCATCACACTTGTGGTACTTGACCGAAATCAAACTGTCCTTGCACAGCCGAATGCCAGCAAGAACATCTCCCGGTATCTCCCCATCTCCTGGGGTCTTCAGGACGTCGACAACTTTCACCAGTAATCTCTGTATGCACCGTCATAGGAAGAAAATTATTATCAAATATGTGAAGGAGCAGTAAACAAAAGGATCTTCAGCTACATCTACATATATTACACAAGGATCTTCAGTTATGGGAAACAAAAGGATATGCAAAAACACACATCAGTGTATTCACTGGTTTCAGCTACAATAGCATATCATTAAACTTTCTCTCCATGAAAAAACAAAGAAAATTGCATACCAAATAGAAAATACTAGTACACCAAAAACATACCATCGTCTTTCCTCCTATGTTCGACTTGGTGAAGCGGTGGACAAAAAATGCACCTATATAACCTTTCTTCATCGCCAAAAGGTCATGTAGGTTATGCTGCTCTTGCTTCGTAAGATTAATTCCCTTCGTTATGACAGCTAATTCTAGAGGATCTTTACGCTCTTCGTTTTGATCGCATGTCCTTGGCAGGTTGCAGCAATACACCATAGGAATGTCTTCAGTCAAATCGAAGGAGACAAGGTCGCCTTCTCGCAGGTCGAAGTCTTCAACAAACCTGCACCGGTTTTCACCACAGATGATCACCCTTGAATTCCCTTTGAACACGCCAAAATCATACATGCGGCTCCCTCTCGCTTGAAAAAGCAATGAACTGTCTGGGATGGCACTGAACTGGTGCCTTGCGTAGCATGGCACGATCTGTAGATGTAGAATTTAATTGTTATTTATTTCCTACATATTGTTAATCTTCAAAGTAGAGGGGAACAACATAGTACAAGTAAAATTGACATGATTATTTATACCAGAGCTGAAGTGTCCCCATCTAGCCTGATGGTAAATGTCAACCCATCTTTATTGGGCCTGTTGCAGTCCTGTCGACAGCTTATGCACACCACCTGTGTAAACAAAATAAAATGAAGAAAAGCAAAGGATGAGAATTTAAGAAAAGGGCGTATGCATGTAAACACACTAGGCAATAATCATACAGTATAATCAACGAAGGTACTGCATCAGTAATCAACAATCATAGACTTGAACTGAGCGGGTGGCTCGCCCTCCACTCCTCATAACCCCGCAACGCAGCGCGTGCTCGCCGCACCACAGCTTGTTCATACATGTCCTTCTCTTCATCCTCGACCGGCAGCATGGGCTCACCCTGAGCGTCAACGCGCGGCATTGGCCCCTCCTCCTCTGCAGCACAACTGAGGTAGTGTCTGAGACTGAGCAGTAATCTCCGAGAAAAGTCCTATGAAAACATAAATCCTACTACTGCTGTCACTCGGCCCACCCGAATGTACACACGCACACCTTCAACATACAGCCCATCTACATACATCCGGATCCAACAATATGGTCCTTGAAAAAGAAAAGAAAATCTGTTCTGGACGGACGAAGGATCGTCAGGGTAACCAACACAATTAGCCACTTGTCTGTCATGTTGGAGAAAATGAACTTACTTCACTTTTTCCTGGTACTACATAACCACAGAAAATAAAGACTAAAATAATTCCTAAAAACTCTGATATATTGTACGCCCTCACATTTATAATCTTTAAAATATGAACTAATTGGGCAACAGAATTAAGAGTTTATTGTTATTTCCCTACAAAGATACAAATATTTGGATCAAAATTTCATATTCTGCAAAAAAAACACTGCAGTAAGTATTATTCTGAGAAATGTTTAGTTGACTTGCAATCTAGGACTACAGGTTAATGGCTGCCTTACTAAACACAACCTAATTTCGGCCTAAAAAGGAATTTAATCCACTAGCCCAGCTTATAAGTTTTGAGCCCACCCTCTGGTTTCTTCCTGGATTCGCCACTGCACAAGGCCAATATTTTTTAAAGTTTTTAAAGGACTGTTTGCTGAAATTTGCTGCTATTGTGTTACGCATCTGCACTTGTTCATTGTTATGAAAACCCTGGAATACCGAAACCCTAAAAGAAAAATACCCAGCTAGCCACCGATGTAGAAAACTTCCTTCAATCTCTGCATCGCCTTCCACCTAACCTCCGATTTAAAAATCCTAACTATCTAATCTCTGACTTTGAAAACCATATCCAACTCCCGAAACGGCAACACAACAAGGAACAAAGAAGTCGAAGATTACAAGTTAGGGTTTCTCACTTCAACTAGTCGCCGGTAGTCGCTAGGTGCTTGCTGACGGCCTCCCAATCTCACTCCGCGCTCTTCTGCTCCAACCGTCGAGAGCGGCCAGGCGAGTAGGCGGCGGGGTCGCGGCGGGGTGGTTTGTGGGGAGGGTGGGGGCGAGGGGGGCGGGGGTGTGTGGGCGATGGAGGTGATGACACGGACCCTATCCGTGTCAAGCACAGAAAATAACGGCATGTGGGTCCAGTTCATAAAGAAACAACCAAACAGGCCCACATGCCGCTTACCAGTCACAAAGTAAAACCCTATGTTACTAATACAAAAAACACGAAGCAAAATCCTTTTGTCTAAAAAACAAAAACAAAGGAAAATCGTAAAAAAGAGGGAAATCCATTTTGGGTGAGTTCAACGTGAAGGTGATGGTGAGAGGATCAAGGAGGAGTTTTGTGCATTTACAACACCTTTGTTTTAGAGAAAAAAATGCACCTTACAATGTGAAATTATAAAATCGTTATTAATAAGTGCTGAAAATTCCTTATTTATAAAAAATTGTTTCTTTCCAGAAAAAACAAACTTGAATAATGGGGGTAGGTAATTGCGTCGCCTTTCTCGCCCCCCCCGCATATTCGGGCCATTTACAGCATTTCTATGGTTGTAACCTCGAAAGTTCAAGATCTTATGCGGCCACCATAAAATCATAGCAGGGAATGGGATGAGTGCCCCATGTTAAGCTCTTTGGTCCATATATGTGCCATATGCTATCAACGGGAGGCGTGGCCTCGAAGCCGTTCTCTACGGCTATGATGCCCGTCTGCTGTCGTTATAATCAATGCAAATTCGTGAGGGGCTAAAAATTCACCGGACCGGGTGTGGTGCCATCGAGAGAGAATGCGTCCGGCCTGTGAAAGGAGTGCGGGGCCCGTTCCTTCATTTGCCTCAAATCTCGATGCCACGTGATGTTAGACCTAGTAACCAAGGCATGTCTCGTGCATCGCACTCAACTGGACCCACAACATGCTTGCACACATGTCCACGTGTGAGTCTAAACGGCGGGGATGCATGGTTTAGGGACTGGCGTAAGTGGTGTGAGTCCAGTTTGGATCTAGCTACCAAGAGGTAACACATGAGTCTAAATGTCTACCAAGAGGATGCATGTCCACGTATGAGTCTAAACGTCTACGTGATGCTCCACATGTGGGTCTAGACGGCGGGTCTGCATGTGCTTTGGATATAGCTACCAAAAGGTAACACGTCCGGTTTGTGTCTAGGCGGTGCTTCACGGGGCCTGGCGTGGTCGTCGTATGACCCATGAAGGGTGTGGTCAAACACCGAGAGCGGCACACATAAGCCCTAACGCGGGCTATGTGGAAGGCATGCCATATCGCATGCTGGATGTAGCCAATGGAGGGAACGAGTTCGGCATGTAGACGGAGTGTGGGGCCCATTCCTTCATTTTCCTCAAAATTCGTTGCCGCTTCATGTGGGCCCTATCCAAAAAGGCTTGTCCAGTGCATCACACACAGCTGGATTCACACCATGCATGCACACTTGCCACGTAGACACCCACCGTAAACCTTTAGCCAAGTTGACCCACACCATCCATCCACCCTTGACCCCACCTCGGTTCATTGGATCTTCGACGAGTCCCTTACCTCGGTATGCCAAGCATGTTAAAACGACACACGGCTACACGTCTTGCACACCAAGATTGCGCATCATGCACTAGTGCCAACAAACATGTCCAGCTGAGCATCTTTGCCCATTATCTGGATCGAGGCGGCTAGCGCTGCATGTTGTCGGCCCGGTTGCCTAGCGGTGCATGCTATGGGTAGACATGAATCGCATCACATCGGATCAAGATTCCCCTCTCTCGTACCGGACGTCGGAGCAGCACACATGCATGGTAGAAGAATCTGCATGGTTGATGTGGGAGCTTGGATGAGACACCATGGGAAAAAACATGTAGCCCCATGCCTCCCACGATTTTTGTTCCATGTATTTCGCCACAAATATTGGAGGAAAAAATAAAAATGTATTTTCCCCTCAAAAAACGACTTGGGAAGAAAATCTGAAGTAACCATATTTAGCTACTCCGTGGAGGTTGTCCCCCGTGGGGAGATTCGATCTACCTCTCCTTGATTTTAGGGTGAGTTCCACGCGAACGTGATGGTGAGAGGCTGAAGAAGGAGTTTTGTGCATTTATAACAACCTTTGTTTTAGAACTGTATAATAATAAATGAAAGAGAATATGTGAAAAACAAAAAAGAAAAAGGATATGCGTACATGATGGGCCAGCCCAACCATCTACAGGGACGCGTGGTCCAGCACGCGGGTGAAGTTCGCCTGGGACAGCCCAACAAAATTTGGCCCAACGCTGAGACGCACCGGGCGCAACTGACGGGTGGTGGGAGTTTAGTCCCACCTCGCCAAGAGAGACGCGCACGCACCTACTTATATACGCGGCTGAGACACCAATTGCATGAGCCTCTCTCACCGAAACAGCAAGTTCCCTATCCACTTCTGTGTATGCCCTGTGGGGCCTACTAGCAGGAGAAATCAACGTCCCACGGGCCTGCATCCTGGCCCATATGGTTGTCGGGTTTCTAGTCGTATGCAGGCCGTGGGGTTTGATATCTCCTGTTAGTTGGTGGGCTTTTTCTTTTCCAAATCACCCAATTTTTTTAACACAGTCACATCCATGCAATAAACATGATTATCAAAGAAAATTCAGCAATAATGAAGTTTACACTGTCCCCTTAGGGTAAAGTCAGAGGTATGTACCTGAGTTTCACTGAGCCACTATAAATTATATAAAATTCTAAAAAATGGAAAACTTTCAAATTCCGTCTATGTTTATGAAAAGATCATGTGTACAAAATTTCAGGTGATTTGGATGTGGTCGAAAAAACCACCTTGTTAGAAAAACTCGCCTAAGTGAGACCAAACGGTCCGTTTGTAATGAAGTGGTTTTTTTGACCATCTCCAAAATAACTCCAAATTTGTTGTACACGATGCCATAAATGTAACAAACAGGATATCCAAAAATAAAACTCAAAATTTTTAGATTTACACTGTCCCCTTATGAAAAAATTCATGGTAAGGCAAGTGAGGTAGCTCATGACCATAGCCATGGCATCCATTGTTCAAATGGCCTCAAACCGTTCCCCTTTACCCAAGTTGACCCACACCATCCATCCACCCTTGACCCCACCTCGGTTCGTTAGTTCTCCAACTAGTCCCTCCCTCCGTAAGCCAAGCATGTCAAAGCGACACACGGCTACCGTCTTGCACACCGAGATTGGGCATCATGCACTAGTGCTAGCAAACATGTCCAACTGAGCATCTTTGCCCATCGTGGACACTACCGCATGGTCTACATCGAGGTGGCTAGAGGTGCATGTTGTCGGCTTGGTTGGCTAAGGGTGCATGATATGGGTCAACATGAATTGTATTGACATCACATCTAGATTCCCCTGTCCGGTACCGGACGCCAGAGGCCCGGAGCAGCATGTGCATCGTACAAGAATCTGCACGGTCGCTGGCGGAGCTTGGATAAAACAAATTTGACCTAACTGACATGGGGTAGGTGCATGCTGAAATTTAATATTTAGGAATTGTTAACAAAATAAAAACGACAATTCAATTGTTTGTACAGGTGACACGTTCACATGCAATATGGCAACTAGTGCACTTTTGGAGGGGAAAAACAGGTGCACTCGTTCCACCGTGCCTCCCACGATTTTTCTTCCATGTATTTCGCCACAATATTGGAGGAAAAAAAGAAAGTGATTTTGCCTCAAAAAACGACTTGGGGAGAAATTCTCAACTAACCATATTTAGCTACTAGCTGGAGGTTGCCCCCCGTGGGGAGATTCGATCTACCTCTCCTTCATTTTAGGGTGCGTTCAATGTGAATGTGATGGTGAGAGGCTCAATGTGGAGCTTTGCGCGTTTACAACACATTTGTTTTAGGAAAAAATAAGCACCTTATAATGTGAAATTATAAAATCCTTATTAAAACATGCTAAAAACCCTTATTTTAAAAAACTTGTTTGTTTTGCCAGATAAAACAAACATAGAATTATGGGGATTGTTTATTGCGTGGCCTTCCCCCCTCCCCCCCTCCCTCCCATATTCGGGACATTTACCGCATTTCTAGGGTTGTAACATCGAAAGTTCAAGATCTACGGCGGCCACATGAAATCATAGCAAGGATTGGGATGAAAGCCCCATGTTAAGCTCTTTGGTCCATATATGCACCATATGCTACCAAAGGGAGGGGTGGCCTCGACGCCGTTCTCTAGGCTATGATGCTCATCATCTGCCATTATAATCCATGCAAATTATCGAGGGGCCGAAAATTCACGGGACCTAGCGCAAGTGTAATCATACGACCCCTAGAGGGTGTGCTAAAACATCGAGAGCGGCATGCGTAGGCCCTCACGTAGGCTGTGGGCAACTGGGGCCATATCCCATGCTGGATCAAGCCACAGAGTGGGAATGCGTCCGTCTTGTGAAGGGAGTGCGGGGCCAGTTCCTTCATTTGCCTCAAATCTCGGTTTCGCGTGATGTTAGACCTAGTAACCAAAGCCCGTCCCGTGCATCGCACTCAACTGGACCCACAACATGCATGCACAGATCTCCACGTGTGAGTCTACACGGCGGGGATGCATGGTTCGGGGGCTGGCACAAGTGTCGCGGGTCATGTGTCTAGGTGCTACTCCACTTGGGTCTAAACAGCGGGGGTGCATGGTTTGGATCTAGCTACCGAGAGGTAACGCGCCCGGTTTGTGCCTAGGCGGTGCATCACGGGGCTGGTGTGGTCTCATCATATGACCCATGAAGGGTATGGTCAAACACCCAGAGGGGCATGCATAAACCCTCACGCGGGGTAAGTGTAAATGAGGCCATATCACATGTTGGATATAGCCAATGGGAGGTAACAAGTCCGGCATGCGGACGGTGTGTGGGGCTCGTTCCTTCGCTTTCCTCAAACTTCGGTGCCGCTTCATGTGGGCCCTAACCACAAAGGACCGTCTCGTGCATCACACTCACCTGGACCCACACCATGCAAGAACACTTGGCCACGTAGACACACACCGATAAACCTTGACAATAGCTAGGGTTTAATAATTATCCATTCATTTTACCTAATCGGTACAACATAGCTAGCGATGAACAAAAAAGCTGGTAGATGCCATGTGAAATTAAATGTGCCAACTGTCCCTTCTAGTATTTTTTTTCAGTAGTTCTCCCTTCTAGTATTTAGTAGTACTGCGCAAAACAAAAAAAAACGTCGCTCCTATTTTGCTGTTTTTTTAACACACTATTTTGGTGCTCGGTTTATGTTGCCACGTTTGTGGACCGACATTGTGCACTTTTTCTTTTACCTGGTTGGTTGATTGGTTGGTTCGGGCAAATCTCTGGGTGTGCACGATGCCGTATACATGCATGTTTGTACCTAAATTTCAAAAGTGACGAATTGTGCGCGGCCTTGACCTCTCTCTCCCAATCAAATTGAATTTTCACTCCCCAAATCTCGCTCCCGCCTCCAGCGCTCGATCGCCTCTGCCTATCCACCCACGTCTTCGTCGCCGCCCACTACTCGCCGCCGCCAAAAAGCCCACATTCTTGCTGGCGAGGATGATCCTACCTGTCGGGAGAGGGTGCATGGATGGTGCGCTCCGTGCGGCGGATGTGGACCCCATGAAGGAACTGGTCGACAAGGACGTCATCGCCGCTGATTCGCAGCCGCAGCTAGTACAACACATCACCAACGACGACGAATCGATTAGTGTCTGCAGATATTAACCCTAGAATTTGCCTTGTCGAGGTTAACCCTAGAAATTGCTCTCTTGTTATTCCTCGCTATTCGTATAGACAATCGTACTGTTCGCCTTCTTTTTTTTGATTAATCATACGGTTATCAGTCCTAGGGTTTGCAAATTTAGATGAATGGATCATTTGTATTCCATTTTATGCCTGTCTTTCATATAACCAAAGTTTTAGGAAACCAATACAAAGAAAAAACAATCTATTACCTGCCTTTGATATAATGTACAATTCGTTGGCATGAGATTTTTTTCTTCTAATACCAGATTACAGATTTGGAAAAATGGGAGAACTACCTACAGCTGAGGGAAGCTTTCAGAAAGAAAATCTTCAAGTGGCTCATGGCTGCAAAGGTTGTGTACCGGCGTAACGGTCTCTATAAATGCCCGTTCTACAGGAAAGAGAACCAGCATTCCAAAACCACAGCAATTGCAGCTTACAGAAAGAGGTGGCATCTTAAGGCAAAACCTGCTGAGTTGGCCAACAAATTGGGGAGGGTGAAGACCTAAAAGCATATAGTCATGTTTGTTTCTTGTGTTCTATCGACACCAAATGTAAAAAAATATGGGCCCACATGAACAAGTATCAATCTTTATCTCCTTCGATGGTCAATCCCACATTGGCCAACATGAACAAGTGTTGATCTCATTGGACTTACATCCTGGCAAAATTCGGTGTCATTCTGAACCTGCTCCATGGGAGGCCTTTCGGGACGGGAAGGTTCCGTCTCGAAGCATGTTTTTGTCGACATCCTTGAAGTGGACCAACAACCTTGTACCAACATGACTAGCATCATTGCCAAGTTTCGTAGCTTTTTGACATTGTAAGGATTATCTAGGGCTTTCGCGTCGATAAATCATATTAAAACTTACGTTTTTTTTTCTGCGCCTGTTTTTTTTTCTGCGCTCGAGGGTGGGCTGCCATGCATCGTGTCGTTGGGCTGTGTAAAGAAGCCCACCCGTTGGACCGAGCGATGTCTACTGCCGTTGCATGCGCCCGAGCGAGCCTACGTTGCATGCGGTTGCATGCATGCGTCCGCTTCAGCCTACGTTGCATGCGTGCACATACGCGAAGGAGCACGCGCCGCAGAGCCGTCCCCGGTTGACCCGACCGACGGCACATAGGCCAGCACTTAAACTTCGCATTTTGATTCACACTACAGTTTCCCACGCGTGCACACTCCCGATGGCGCGGTGGGTGGAAAATTTGTTCACATTTGACCCCATTACTGCCACGGTGGCTATTTAAGCCACCTATCATGTTCCTCTTCCTCTCACACCCTTCATCCATCTCCCATACTCTCCCACCTGCATTTTGCGCCTGCCCTTCTTCTTCTTCACCACAAACATCCCCAAGAACTAGCCCGCCGCAGCCATGCAGTACACCGGGCCAACCTACCGCTTCCCCCCACCGTGCCGGAGATGCTCTACCCTGCCGGGGTGTACGTCGAGAGTACCCTTCGTGTGTGGGCAATGTCAAGGTGGAGGGGCGCAAGGGGGCTCACCGACTTCTTCCTTCAGACCGGCTACGGGCACCTCCCTCGGGGATCTCCAAGGATGTACCGAGTCGAGGAGATCATCCACAACGGGGTTGTGGTTGCTATCCTTGCCCACTTCACTAACCCCTTCGACGTGTTCTACCTCCTCGGCCGCGTGTTCTGGTGTGGCTGCGAGTTCATAGCTTTCACCACCCATAACATCTTCACGGACTACGACAACGTCTTCCCCACCGAAGAGCGCATGCACACTCTGCCATACCCCATCAACAACACCGCGGAGGAGCAGTGAAAGGCGCCCGGAGGAGGAGCAAGGAGGAGCCTGGTGGAGAAGCGGCGGCCATCTATCTATCTATCTATCTATCTATCTATCTTTTTTAGCTAAAAAATCTATCTATCTATATTTGACTTGGTGTTATTTAAGTTGTAAGCATACTATTAATTCATGTTGTGGGCTTTGGTTGGCCCGAATTATCTATATTTATTATACAAAGTTTTACAGTGGTTGGGCTTTTTTGGAACCGTTTTAATCTCTGACATTTTAGTCATAGTAAAAAAATTTATCAAAAAAAAGTCATAGGAAGAAAACAATCACGCGCCGCCCCTCTCATCCAATGCAGAACCGCCGCCCCTCTCATCCAATGCAGAACCACCGCCGCCATCGTCCTTCCCCTCACCCATCGCCATTATAACCGCGACATCTTCTCCCTCTCCTTCTCCTCCTTCTCGCGGCCGCAACTTTGCTCGTCTCCTCTTCCACATCCCACCCCCTTCTTCCATCCACGCAAGAACCTCGATGGAGGAGCAGATCGCCGGCGGCGAGAACGCCGACTTCGTGGAGATCGCCGGTGGCGACCAGGTAAAGATGGCCAGGTTGATGGAGATCCGTTGTTGGTTTAACAACATAAGGTAGTTGCACTGGACGGCAAGGGCCACTTTGAGGGAAATGACATCTAGGGAGAAGAAAAAGCTTTTCCCCCCGCCCGCACAACCGAGGCACGACATCGAGATCCTCCTGTGGGCGATGGAGCAGGCCAATTCGTCCAGCCCGTGGGACAGGCGCAGGTGTTGGGCGTTCAGATCTAGGGTAGAACATCCACTGGATCAGGAACCCACGGTGCACGTGGTGCCGTTGTAGATTGTGGAGCCTCCAACCGAGTCGGAGATGACTCCGAAGCGCAAGAGGAGGAGGACAGTGGTCGCGACATCGCTTCCCCGCCGTTCTCCATGCTTCCCTCGCCACTCCCCTCGTCTGAACGGCGGCGGTACCGTTGTTTAGGGTAAGCTTCCCCACTCCTAATCTTCCTACTGCTCGTGCTTACGGTTGCGGTGGTAGTGATTGAGTACATGCTTTTGGGGGCTGGATTATGATGTATATGAACCCTAGGCTAAATTTGTACTGTTGTAGTGGTAGTATTTGATGTTCACCTGCACTTCTACTCCAAAAATTTGTTATGTGTCTTTCTATTATTAAGTGCTTGATACTATATTTGAACCTTTTTTTTGAGTTGTTGATTTCTTTTTGGTAGAGCTACCAGCTCTTATGGAGATGCTCATGTTGTATGTCTTGTTCTCCATTATTTTTTACTTAGCATTCTGTGCAATTAGATGCCATGAAAAGCCATGTAGCATGTTTATTTATTGCCTCCAACATGCCATCATTTTACTCTATGCATCTCAACAAGTATAAATCTGTCAGCTATAAAACTTTGCGAATTTGCTTGATGGTTCCCACTAAACTATAAACCCTCCCTTTTGTTTTCAAAGTAAGCCACTGACATACGGGTCCCACGGCAGTCACGCACACACAAATGCTCCCAGTCATGTGGCCCCTGGCCCACTGGTCATCCTCGATGGCTAGCCAACCTCAGTGTGCCTCTACCAATAACAGCAGCCCTTTCTGTTATAAAACTATGCAACTTTGCTTGAAGGTTGCCACTAAAAATATAACTTCTATGGCCATGCTTCCTAAAATTTATTTGCATTATGTTGTCAATACTTTCATGCCATGTCTTTTGTTGCTATGACAAGTTTATGTTGCATGGTAAAATCTTGCTCTAAAGTGGCCATGTTAATATAATTGTTTGATGTTAAAAGTAAGTTGCACTTGTGAGCTTGGTTTTGTTTGCTTGTTGTAACCATCATGTCAACACTGTTTGTCATTATAACTGTTTCAACATAACTGTAATTTTCACTAAGTCCTAATCTGTAACAGCAACTTTTCCATTCGTGTTTCGCAGGAAAAGAACTGGAGTTCACAAGGCTGGAGACCTGGAGTTGTGAGGCTAGGAGGCTGATGGCGCTGCTGCTGGCTGATCCTTCTTCTTCCAGCTTTTGTTCCTCCTTTTCTGTCTACTCGTTGGATTCCTGGGCTACATCCCTATGTGCTGTTAATGTATTAAGTTGATCCTTTGAATTTATTGTATTAGATTTAATGTGGAAGTACCTTAATCTCTACGAAAGAGATGTTGGTTCTATGACTGAATTTCTAGGAGCATGCTTAAATTCAATATTTAGGGATATTTTTTTGAATTGTTTGGATTGCTTACCACATGTGTCACGTGGTCAATATGCAGGGATTATTAACATATGAAAACAACAATTCGATCGCCTATGTAAATGTGTACAACATAATTTTCAAGATAAATTGAAACATGACACGTGCACATGCAATTTGCCAACAGGTCCAGTTGTAGTAGAAAAAGACAGCATGTGCACGTATCCAACCGTGCCTCCCTGCGATTTTGTTCCATGCTTTTGTCGCCACATGTCTTTGGAAGTAAAAAAATATAAGGTGATTTTCTAATAAACCGTTTTGGAGAGAAATTTGCAACCAACCAAAAATATCTACTGCGTGCAACTTGGCCCCCGTGGGGAGATTGGATCGACTCCTAGATTATAGGGCGAGGCCATCGTGATCGTGAGAGAAGAAATCTTTTTTTCGAGGGAAGGTAGGAATTTCGTGTGGTTACAAAATGGACCTTATTGTAATTAAGGAAATTATTATTTAACAGAAACCTTGCTATTTTCAAGCCATTATAAAAATAACTAAATTGTTTTGGCAAAAAAAGTTGATTATGGGTTAGTTCGTTTTGTGGACACGTACGTGTAGTGGTGCATGCTGTGGGCCCAGGTAGCTCTAGGTGCATGCAGTGTATCATGCTGGCTAGGGGTGCACAAGGTAGTAACCTGGTGAATCGGGGTGGAAGTCTTGTGCTAATTCTATTTTGTGGTGTGCGACATATGAGTCTACCCGGGGGGAATTCTTGGGCTTGGGGGCCGGTGTAAGTGGTGTGGGTCTACTGCGTAAGTGGTGCGCCACGTGAGTCTAGACGACGGGGGTGCATGGTTTGGATCTAGTTACCTTGAGGTAACGCATCCGGTTTGCGCACTGAGTGCGGGCCCGTTCCTCCGTTTTCATCGGTGCTTTCTCTCGGGTCAACAGAGAACAATCCAAACGCGCATGCTAGGTCCCGGCCTTTCTTGGGTCCCGCGTGCCATATTCGGGACAGTTGCCGCATTTCTAGGGTAGTATCATCGGGAATTCACGATCTATACCACGGCCACATCAAATCATAGCAGGGAATGGGGTAACAATCACATTCTAAGCTCTTTGGTCCATATATATGGGCCATGTGCCACCAAAGAGAAGGGCCGCCTCGGAACCATTGTCCATTGAGAGGAAACGAGTCTGGCCTATGAACGGTGTGCGGGGCCTGCCCCTTCATCTGCTTCAGAACTCCGTGCCGCAAGATGTGGACCCTAGCAACCAAGGCTCGTCCCGTGCGCCGCACACCAACTGGACCCACACCATGCATGCACGCGTGGCCAAGTAGACACTCACCGGTGAACCTTGACAATGTACACAAGACGCATGCGCACTCATTCTAGCACCCAGCCATGCACACCTAGCCAGCTTCACTCAAACCGTGAACCGTTTGCCAGGTTCACCCACACCATCCATCCATTATTGACCCCTCCTCGGTTCGTTGGACCTCCGACACGAGTCCCTTCCCTTGGAATTTCAGGTATGTCAAAGCAACACGTGACTACACATATTGCACACCGAGATACGACGTCATTCACTAGTGCCAGCCAAAATGATGGACACTAGCGCATGGTTAAGATCGAGAAGCCTAGCGGCACATGATGTCGGCCCGATTGGTTGGGGGTGCATGACATGGGTCCAGATGAAACGCATGGCATCGCATGGATCCACATTCCCCTGCCCAATACCAGACAGCGGGCATATACCAGACGAATCCAAGCGGTCGCTGACGAAGCTTGGAAACCATGTGTTATGTGCATGCTGAATTTCAATATTTAGGAATTATTAACATACGAAAACAATAAATTCAAGCGTCTATGTAAAGGTGTACAACATAATTTTCAATAAAAAATGAAACATGACACGTGCACATGCAACTTGCCAACAAGTGCACTTGTAGTACAAAAAGACAACATGTGCACGTATCCCACCATGCCTTCTACAATTTTTGTTCCACGTTTTTTCGCCACATATCTTTGGAAGGAAAAACAAAAGAATGTGATTTTCCCATAAAAAACCATGATGGCGATATGGTTGCAACCAACCAAGATAGATAGTGCGTGGAAGTTGTCCACCGTGGGGAGATTGGAACGACCACTCCTAGATTATAGGGCGAGGCCACCGTGAACGTGATCGTGAGAGGGTGAAGAAGGATTCGTTTTTTCGAGGGAAAGGAAGTAATTTTGTGGGTTTACAAAAAGGAATGCACCCCTTTTTGAGGGACAACAAATGCACGTTATAATGTGTAATTAATGAAATTATAATTTAACAGAAACCTTGCTATTTTCAAGCAATTTAAAAACAACTTACTTGTTTTGGCAAAAAAAATGTTGATAATGCGATAGTCCATTTTTTGGATACTTACGTGTAGTGCTACATGTTGTGGAAATCAGGGTGGAAGTCTTGTGCTAAAAAAAAGCTATTTTGCGCGGTGCGGCATATGAGTCTACACGGGGAATGGTTGGCTTGGGGGCCGGCGTAAGTGATGTGGGTCTAGTGTCTAAGTGGTGCACCACGTGGGTCTAGACGGCGGGGGTGCATGGTTTGGATCTATTTACCTTGAGGTAACGTGTCCGGTTTGCGCAATGAATGCGGGCCCGTTCCTCCATTTTCATCGATGCTCTCTCTTGGGTCAACGGAGAACAATCCAAAAGCGCATGCAAGGTCCCGGCCTTTCTCGGAGCCCGCACTTGCCATATTCGGGACATTTGCCGCATTTCTAGCGCAGTATCCTCGGAAATTCAGGATCTATACCGCGGCCACATGAAATCACAGCAGGGATTGGGGGTGACAGTTCCATGCTAAGCTCTGGTCCATATATGTGCCATGTGCGACCAATGGGCAGGGTCGCCTCAGAGCCATTGTTAAGGGCAAAAAGTGCCGGGTCTCGTCTGCCGCTGCTATAATCCGTGCAAATTCATGAGGGATCCAAATTTCTTGGGACCTTTCGCGGTGTGGGTGTGGTCGAACATCGAGAGCGGCACGCATAAGCCTTCACATAGGTTGTGTGTAAACGAGACCAAAACGCATCCCGGAGCTAGCCATCGAGAGGGAGCAAGTCCTGCTTGTGGACGAAGACCGGGGCCCGCCCCTTCATCTGCTTCAGAACTCTGTGTCGCAATTTTTGGGCCCTACCCACCAAGGCACATCCCGTGCGCCGAACGCAAACTGGACCCACAGCATGCATGCACGCATGGCCACGTAGACAACCACCATTCAACCTTGACAATGTACAGATGACGCATGCGCACTCGTTAGCCATCTAGCCCCCCCAACCATGCAAACCTAGCCACCTAAACTCAAACCATGCACCGTTAGCCAGGTTGACCCACACCATACATCCAGCATTGACCCCACCGCGGTTCGTTGGACCTTCGACAAGTCCCTTCGGTATGACAGGCACGCCAAAGAGACACGCGGCTACACATATTGGACACCGAGATCCGACGTCATTCGCTAGTGCTAGCAAACCTGTCCGCATGAGCATCTCTGCGGATGGTGGACACTAGCTCGTTGTTTGGATCGAGAAGGCTAGTGGCGCATGTTTTGGCCCGGTTGGCTCGGGGTGCATGATATGGGTCCAGACGAAACACATGGCATCGCGTGGATCAACATTCCCCTCCTCGGTACCGGACATCGGATATATGGCAGACGAATCCGCGCGGTTGCTGACGAAGTTTTGTCACATCCATTTTCCATTCCATTGTTTGTAAAGTTTTACAACATATTTTAGGACAAATATAAAACATGACACGTGCAGATGAAACAATCCTACAAATTCAGTTTTCCCATTGTATGACTTTGTTCTGTGTAATGAGGGAGCAGTTGCATTACACAATTTTTTGAAGGGAAGTTGCATTACTCCTAAATCATGGCTGTGCACGATCGGGCTATTCATTTTAGTGAGAAGTGAGAAGTTACGTTTTGACGTGGCAAGACGTGGTGGTGTACACAATGCACGGGGAGGTGTGAATGTGGCAACAACTCCTTTTGACTGCCCACGACTAAATCGGCGGCTCCGCTTCCCCATAGCACGCTCCGCTTCCACATTAGCATTTATCACATCGCCGCCGCCCTCTTCCCGTCCTCTTCCCCATCTACAAATTCGAGGGTTTTCTCCTCACACGCCTCACCACTCGCCTGCCCACCCCGCCACTGCTCCCTTCCCGCCGCTGCTCCCTTCCCGCCGCTGCACCTCCGCCGTCGAGATGCCCAAGCGCACCATGGGAGGGAGGGCCGACGCCGGGGCCGATGCCATGGCGCACGAAGCATCCAAGCGCCGTGCGAAGCTGCACATGGAGAAACCCCTCCCCGCCGGCGAGGGGTCCAGCCGGCAGTAGGGCGGCCGTGACGTCGTCGACCACGTCCAGGCTCCGGTGCAGGTGTCACCTACGCCAGAGCAGGTGACTCCTCTGCCACGCCATCTGCCTCCTCTACCGCAGCCCGTGGTCAACGTCGACGGCGAAGACGACGAAGAAGAGGTCAGTCCTATTTTAGGAAATATCCTAGGTTTCCTTGTTCAGTCCCTTATCTATTTTTGGGCATGGCTAGGGTTTCTGCTTTTCTTCCATCTATGAAATCTGTACCTAGATTCGTTAGATCTGGTAGGTTTGGTCCACATGGGTGCATGGGTGTGGGGGTCGGCTCCTCATTTTATAGGTTATCTTGTTTTTAAGATCTACCAACCACTCTGATCTATGGCTCTCGTGCATCCAAAATGTGTTGATGCCAAATTTTAAGATAGATCTACCAACCACCCGAAATTATTTGCCCCAAATTTCTTATATATGGTTCTTTTATTTTAAATGTACTAAAAGTGGTGTAGTTTATGCACTAAACTTCATGTCAATTTGTATAAAACTAGCCTCTTACGTTTAATCCAGCAGACACATTTTTTGTCGTTCAATTTGCTCAACACCAATTGCTTGATTCCTGGAGTCCAATTACCATAGGCTGTAATATTATTGACTTGTTATCATCCCTATTTGAAATATATTATTTGGTTGCTTATTTTCAGCATAATATTTTCTGCAAGTAAAGGATAACAACACCATGCCTTGTTTACGAAAATGTCATACTAAATAATCTTCATTTTCTGTCATTCATGTTCGTACTGTCAGTATGATGAAAAAATAATATTTTTACATGAACATTTTAGCTATTACTCCTAACTCTTTAATTTCTTGAGTAATAGAAGCAGAGGCAGAAGAATGCCTTCTGGACTCAAAAGCCAACTTGATCTCAGCCGTTTGAAAAATATTGTTGTGGTTTTGGTTTGCAATATTAATTTTTGAACACCCAACTTTGAAATCCTGGATCCGAAGCTGTGTTGCTAGGTTGCATTAGTTTAGGCATGTATATGACATTTTTTGATCTATATAAAATATTCTGCTATTTATGTGGGACCAGGTAGCTGCTCTGGCTCCTCAGACGGAGTAGGTGACGCCTCCTGTTCCCGAGCCTGTGGTCGTCGGCGATGTCAACAAAGAAGACGTTAGTCATCTATCTCCTTTAATTTTTTGTAAAATCCTAGGTGTGCTCTGGTCAATCCTAGGTGTCAACCTAGATTCATTAGATCCGTTAGGTTTCAGGGCGGATCCACATGGGTGCATGTGTGTGGGGGCCGGCTCCTCATTGTATAGGTTATCTTTATTTAAGATCTACGAACCACTCAGATCTCATGGTTCTCGTGCATCCAAAATGTGTTGATGCCAAATTTTGATAGCAGCAGCACCGGTACAGACGTACAATACTGCACCCGAATTTTTTTGGCCGAAATTTCTTATATATGGTACTTGACCGGCATGAAACTGTCCTTGCACAGCCATTTATGTGGGCCCCGGTAGCTGCTCTGGCTCCTTAGACGGAGCAGGTGTCTCCTTTGCCGCGGGTGACGCCTCCGGTGCCCGAGCCTGTGGTTGCTGGCGACGTCAACAAAGACGACGTTAGTCATCTATCTCCTTTAGTTTTTTGTAAAATCCTAGGTGTGCTCTGGTCAGTCCTTTTCTCTATTTTTGGGGAAGGCCAGGGTTTCTTTTTATCTTTGATCGATGGACTCCATATCAATATTCTGTAGATTTATTAGGTAACTAGCTAGGTTACATGTGTTGAGCCCTGTATAGGAAATATTTTGATGTAGATAAATTATTCTGCTAATAAAGCCACCTAGGTTTGGTGACTGTGCTAATAAAAATACGTAGCTTGACCATGGAATTGAATTTCCTACGTAGGTGATTGTGAAAATATTTTCTGCAACTTAAGGATAACAACACCATGCCCTGTTTATGAAAATGTCATATTTTATGGTCATGAAGTAAATAATCTTCATTTTCTGTCATTCATGTCAGTACTGTCATTACGATGGACTAAGAATCTTTTCACATGAAAATTTTAGTTATTACTCCCTCCATTTGAAAAATATTGTTGTGGTTTTAGTTTGCAATATAAATTTTTTAACACCCAAGTATGAAATCCTGGATCCGCAGCTGTATAGCTAGATTACATTTATTGAGGAATGTATATGTCAGTTTTTGACCTATATAAATTATTCTGCTAATAATCCGGAACAGGTAGCTCCTCTGGCTCCTCGGCCGGGGCAGGTGGTGGCTCCTCAGCCTCAGCCGGGTGTTCGTCTGCCGCGGATGTTGCCTCCCCTGCCCCCACGTGTGGTCATCGCTGGCAAGAATGAAGAAGAGGTTAGTCATCTATCCCCTTTATTTATTTATTTATTTATTTTGTAATATCCTAGGTTTTCTCTGGTCTGTACAAGGCAAATAAGGTATTAAAATGTTGAGTACATGTTTGGTTGCTGTAACGCCCTCAATGCGGCTATAGCTCCCACGTGTCGAGGCACGACTTAGAGACATAAACGCATTGAAAGCAATGTCGCATGTTAGGCAATCACCACAAACATCCCATGTAATATATAATAAAAGGGGAAGATACATAGTTGGCTTACACTCGCCACGTCACATCAAAGTACATAAATAACATCCATCATTCAAACACTCATGGCCCGACTACGGCGCCAAAATAGAAAAGAACCCAACATGCGACAAGGCCCTGAATCGAACCCCAACTAGGCACCACTACTGATCATGAGGAAAAGACACGTAGTAACGCTGAGAGTCCTCGTCGAACTCCCACTTGAGCTCGTACTCGTCACCTGGAGCAGAAACACCTGGACCTGCATCTGGAGTTATAGTATCTGTGAGCCACAGGGACTCAGCAATCTCGCACCCTCGCGATCAAAACTATTTAAGCTTATAGGAAGGATAAGGCAAGTATATGTGGAGCTGCAGCAAGCGACTAGCATATATGGTGGCTAACTTATACGCAAAAGAGAGCGAGAAGAGGAGGCAAAGCGCGAGCGAGAATCTAAAGGAAACAACCTGCGCAAGCATAACTCCAACACCGTGTCCACTTCCCGGACTCCGCCGAGAAGGGGCCATCACGGTAACACACACGGTTGATTCATTTTAATTAAGTTTAGTTCAAGTTATCTACAACCGGACATTAACAAATTCCCATCTGCCCATAACCGCGGGCACGGCTTTCGAAAGTTCAATAGCTGCAGGGGAGTCCCAACTTAGCCCATGACAAGCTCTCATGGTCAACGAAGGAATAGACCTCCTCCCAAGATGTTCCGATCAGACTCGGTATCTCGGTAACTCAAGACAACTCCGACAATGGTAAAACAAGTCCAGCAACACCACCCGCTGTGCCGACAAATCCCGATAGGAGCTGCACATATCTCGTTCTCAGGGCACACCGGATAAGCTAAGCGTACGGGAGCCAACGTAACCCAAGTTGCCAAGGGACGGCCCCGCACGGTGCTCTAGGTTGGACCAACGCTCAGAGGAGCACTGGCCCGGGGGGGGTAAAATAAAGATGACCCTTGAGTCCGCGAAACCCAAGGGAAAAAGGGGCTAGGTGGCAAATGGTAAAACCAAGGTTGGGCATTGCTGGAGGAGTTTTATTCAAGGCGGACTGTCAAGGGGTTCCCTTTATAACCCAACCGCGTAAGGAACGCAAAATCCGGGAACATAACACCGATATGACGGAAACTAGGGCGGCAAGAGTGGAACAAAACACTAGGCGAGAGGCCGAGACTTCCACCCTTTACCAAGTATATAGATGCATTAAGATAACATAGCAATATAATGATATCCCAACAAGTAAGTAAAGGTTCCAACAAGGAACGGCTCCAATCTTCACCTGCAACTAGCAACGCTATAAGAGGGGCTGAGCAAAGCGGTAACAAAGCCAATCAACGGTTTGCTAGGACATGGTGGGTTAGAGGTTTTCAACATGGCAATTGGGAGGCTGACAAGCAAAAGGTAGGCATCGTAGCATTGGCATAGCAAAAGAGCGAGCAAACTAGCATAGCAAAGATAATAGTGATTTTGAGGGTATGATCATCTTGCCTGCAAAGCTGTCAGAGTTGACTGGATCCTCGAAAGCAAACTCAACGGGCTCCTCGTTAGCGAACTCGTCTCCCGGCTCTACCCAAACAACACAAACAAGCAACAAGGATACAATCAACCACGTGCAAACTCAAACAATAAGATGCAATGATGGTATGCTATGCGGGATGCGATGCGGGATGCAATATGCAAGATATGACAGCAAATATATGAACCTGGCCTCAACCTGGAAAACCAAGTGTGCCACTGGAAAGATGGGATGAAATCCCTTGAAAACGATATAAAGATCACCGGAATCGGAGTTACGGTTTGGAAATGGCAAGCGATTTAAGAATGACACCGGTCTGCAATTTACAGCAAGTAGGCATCTAAATGCAATGAAATGAACATGCTACAGCCACCAAACATGACAACAAAATACATGGCAGGGGTGCACACGAGATGCTTAACAAAATACTAGCACTGATCCACGGCCAATTCATCCATTATGAGGTTCAAACAAGCATGGAAAAAACGCAAAAGCAAAACAGATTTCAGACTTAGTGAAATTAACACTAGTCTGAAATTTCAGATCACGAAGCCCTCTTCGGAGCAGCAAAACAACATGATACATGACCTGATCATCACAAATAAGAACATGGAATGGAGCTACTCAACAAGCTTAACAAAAGACCCAAAGTGACCTGGGGCCAAAAGGGTTCACAAAATATACTAACGAGCCCACGAACATAGATAAAACACAATCAGTTTTCAGACTTAGTGAAAACCGAGACATGCTGAAATTTAACTCACGAAGGCATGTAAACAAGCTCGATGCACTCACTACGGTGCAAGTCATGGCAAGGCAAGCATACATACATTAAGAAGGCACAAAATTCTAACTAGACATATCAAGAACAATGGCATAGCACGCACGGATCAACTACAATAGCACCGGCAAAATCGCAAACAAGTTAACAATCTGCCCAAAATCACAACGAAGCAAAAGTTGAGCTTGATTGACTCAAGCTAGGGTGCTCCAAAATTTCAAGTAAAGGCATGGATGGATAGAGCATAACAAGGTTAACAAAAGTCCCTTACTGATCATCCTCAAAAGAGGCACGGTTCATTACGAAACAAGCTGAACATATGGCATCATGAACTAAATAATCCCAGACTTAGTGAAAACTACTAAGTCCCTGAAAACAGATTTCCCGGGTGCCTCTCTTTGCAAGCTTGCACAAGTCACCACACACATCCTAAAAATGCATGGGTTACACCTCTGGAAAGAAGACAAAATGCTTAACAAAACATATGAAGGACTCACAGGCATATCATGCACACAATAATCATGGAAAAAATGACAAAAGTCTAGGATGAACTAGCAGATCTGACAATTAACTCACGAAGCCTCCTTCTAGCAGCATTTCGGGCATCAAGACGAACTCAAATGAAAATGATGCCATGGAATGAAATGATGTACTCGTCGAGACGAACATTTTGATATGCTATATGCCCAAATAGGAGCCACGGATGCAAAGTTACGGGACCCCGAACAGAGGCATATGGAGTAAAAATTCTGAAGACTTGGTGAAAAAAAAAACTACCCAGAACTGGATCTAGGGTTTCGGATCACTGTAGCAACCGGGTCGGGGCACGCCTCCTGAGGCGACTCCGGCGAAGACGAGGACGGCGGCCGGCGGGGGCGACGTCCGGTGGCCGGGGCGGCGGCGCCGGGGGCCGCGGTGGCCGGACGGTGGCGAGGGGGCGGTGGCAGAGCCGCGGACGCCGAGGCAGGGCGGCGCGGCTGCCGGAGGCGGGGTCGGCGAGGTCCGGCTCGGGCGCGCGTCGCCGGAGTTGATGCTGGGCGGCGGAGATTCGGCCGGGCTCGGGGAAGACGAAGGCGGCGCAGGTGGCGGGGACTCGGGCCCGGTCGGGGAAGAAGAGGGCCGGCCCCGGGCTCTCGCGGGCCGACGGCGGCGGGCGACGAAGTGGGCACGGAGGCGCCACGTGTCGCGTCGTGGATGGCGGAGGCGGGCGGCGGCGGACGCATCCGGGCGGGGGCGGACGTGTCCGTCGGTGGTGGAGATGTTTTTTTTAGACTAGGGTTTCGGGGGAAGAGAGATCCGAAAACGAAGGGGTTCTATTTATAGGCATAAGTGGAGCTAGGAGAGTCCAAATGAGGTGCGGTTTTCGGCCACGCGATCGTGATCGAACGCTCTAGATGATGGAGCTGAGTTTGGTGGGTTTTGGGCCAAATTGGAGGGGTGTTGGGCAGCAACACACACGAGGCCTTTTCGGTCCCTCGGTTAACCGTTGGAGTATCAAACGAAGTCCAAATGATACGGAACTTGACAGGCGGTCTACCGGTAGTAAACCAAGGCCGCATGGCAAGTCTCGGTCTAATCCGGAAATGTTTAATCCCCACACACGAAAGAAAGCTAGAAATGACCACCGGAGGAGAACGAAGCGCCGGAATGCAAAACGGACCACGGGGAAAATGCTCGAATGCATGAGATGAACACGTATGCGAATGCAATGCACAAGATGCATGATATGAGATGCATGAAAACGAAAACAACACACGGAGACAAAGACCCGAACCCGAGAAATAAATATAACTTAACGCCGGAAACGGCAAGAGTTGGAGTACAAATTGGGAAAGTAATATCTGGGGCGTTACAGTTGCACTTGATTGATCTTTGGTTTAAATGTTCCATAAGTGGCTGTGGCAATGATTTCAAACATTGATTATCTCTAAGCAATGGCTATTTTAGAAAGAAATTGGATATCATCAATGTTTTACTTGAGTTGTTTTAATTAGTTCTTTTGTAGGGTTTTTATCATTTATGCCACCAGTTGTATCCCAGTACTCAGTTTTTCCCTTAGAAGTTACAGCCGCTCAAAAATGCCATCGATTCGTGACATGCTTACTCAGAAATGCCATTAGATGTATAAAAAATGCCATCGTTCCTTAGATGTTTGCTCAATAATGCCATTAGACATTGTTATTTTCATTTAAAACTTGTTGACCATCCAATATGACAAAAAAATGCCCAGGCCCACATTTCAGTTCTCTCTATCTCACAATGATAAGTATGGCCCCACTTGTGAGGAGTAAGTAAGCGAATAATTTTACAGGAAAATAAGAATGCTTTTGGGATCAAGTGGGCCCACACTTTCTTGTAGTGAGATAGAAGGAGAGCTGGCATGTTGGTCCATAGGTATTGATGCCATTATAGCATGTCAAGATAGATTTGATATCACAATAATGATGTGCAGTGGCATTTTTGAGCATGTGTCTAAAGAAGCGATGGCTTTTTTTAGCAGTAGAAATTCCTAGTGGTGATACTTAATTGTGGGACACAACTGGTGGCATAAATGATAGAAACCCTTTTTTGTAAGTACAACATTTGGGATCACTTATTGTCAGAATTCATAATAATTAACTACTTTACCTAGAACATTGAATGGTTCAGGAACATTGATGGGTGGGGTATCGATCAACAGGGGAAACTTCCACGACGATAACATGTGGACTTTCAATATCCATCATCATAAACACACAAAATTCTAACCCTAAATAGATACAGCTCATGAGCTATTTTATCTAGTCATGCATGTAAGTGTTGGAAATATGCCCTAGAGGCAATAATAAATTGATTATTATTATATTTCTTTGTTCATGATAATCGTTTATTATCCATGCTAGAATTGTATTGATAGGAAACTCAGATACATGTGTGGATACATAGACAACACCATGTCCCTAGTAAGCCTCTAGTTGACTAGCTTGTTGATCAATAGATGGTTACGATTTCCTAACCATGGACATTGGATGTCGTTGATAACGGGATCACATCATTAGGAGAATGATGTGATGGACAAGACCCAATCCTAAGCCTAGCACAAAGATCGTGTAGTTCGTTCGCTAAAGCTTTTCTAATGTCAAGTATCATTTCCTTAGACCATGAGATTTTGCAACTCCCGGATACCGTAGGAATACTTTGGGTGTGCCAAACGTCACAACGTAACTGGGTGGCTATAAAGGTGCACTACGGGTATCTCCGAAAGTGTCTGTTGGGTTGGCACGAATCGAGACTGGGATTTGTCACTCCGTGTAAACGGAGAGGTATCTCTGGGCCCACTCGGTAGGACATCATCATAATGTGCACAATGTGATCAAGGAGTTGATCACGGGATGATGTGTTATGGAACGAGTAAAGAGACTTGCCGGTAACGAGATTGAACAAGGTATCGGGATACCGACGATCGAATCTCGGGCAAGTATCGTACCGATAGACAAAGGGAATTGTATACGGGATTGATTAAGTCCTTCACATCGTGGTTCATCCGATGAGATCATCGTGGAACATGTGGGAGCCAACATGGGTATCCAGATCCCGCTGTTGGTTATTGACCGGAGAACGTCTCGGTCATGTCTGCATGGTTCCCGAACCCGTAGGGTCCACACACTTAAGGTTCGATGACGCTAGGGTTATAAAGGAAGTTTGTATGTGGTTACCGAATATTGTTCGGAGTCCCGGATGAGATCCCGGACGTCACGAGGAGTTCTGGAATGGTCCGGAGGTAAATATTTATATATGGGAAGTCCTGTTTTGGTCACCGGAAAAGTTTCGGGTTTTATCGGTAACGTACCAGGACCACCGAGAAGGTCCCGGGGGTCCACCAAGTGGGGCCACAAGCCCCGGAGGGCTGCATGGGCCAAGTGTGGGAGGGGACCAGCCCCAGGTGGGCTGGTGCTCCCCCCACAAGGGCCCAAGGCGCCTAAGGGGTGGAAAGGGGGCAAACCCTAAGGGCAGATGGGCCTTAGGGCCCATCCTGGTGCGCCTCCCTCTCCCCCTCCCCTTGGCCGCCCCCTAAATGGGATCTAGGGGCTGTCGCCACCCCTAGGGAGGGAACCCTAGGTGGGGGCGCAGCCCCTCCCCTTCCCCTATATATACTTGAGGTTTGGGCTGCCCATTGCACGCGAGTTCCTCTCCTCTTGCTGGCACAGCCCTACCTCTCTCCCTCCTCATATCTCGCGGTGCTTGGCGAAGCCCTGCAGGATCACCACGCTCCTCCACCACCACCACGCCATTGTGCTGCTGCTGGATGGAGTCTTCCTCAACCTCTCCCTCTCTCCTTGCTGGATCAAGGCATGGGAGACATCATCGGGCTGTACGTGTGTTGAACATGGAGGTGCCGTCCATTCGGCACTAGGATCATCGGTGATTTGGATCACGACGAGTACGACTCCATCAACCCCGTTCTCTTGAACGCTTCTGCTTAGCGATCTACAAGGGTATGTAGATGCACTCTCCTTCCCCTCGTTGCTGGTCTCTCCATAGATAGATCTTGGTGACATGTAGGAAAATTTTGAATTTCTGCTACGTTCTCCAACAGTGGTATCAGAGCTAGGTCTATTGGCGTAGATTCTATGCACGAGTAGAACACAAAGTAGTTGTGGGCGTTGATTTTGTTCAATATGCTTACCGTTACTAGTCCAATCTTGATTCGGCGGCATTGTGGGATGAAGCGGCCCGGACCAACCTTACACGTACGCTTACGTGAGACCGGTTCCACCGACTAACATGCACTAGTTGCATAAGGTGGCTGGCGGGTGTCTGTCTCTCCCACTTTGGTCGGATCGGATTCGATGAAAAGGGTCCTTATGAAGGGTAAATAGCAATTGGCATATCACGTTGTGGTTTTGCGTAGGTAAGAAATGTTCTTGCTAGAAACCCATAGCAGCCACGTAAAACATGCAAACAACAATTAGAGGACGTCTAACTTGTTTTTGCAGTTGTTTGCAGGGTATGCTATGTGATGTGATATGGCCAAAGGATGTGATGAATGATATATGTGATGTATGAGATGATCATGTTCTTGTAATAGGAATCACGACTTGCATGTCGATGAATATGACAACTGGCAGGAGCCATAGGAGTTGTCTTAATTTATTTATGACCTGCGTGTCAACATAAACGTCATGTAATTACTTTACTTTATTGCTAACCGTTAGCCATAGTAGTAGAAGTAATAGTTGGCGAGACAACTTCATGAAGACACGATGATGGAGATCATGATGATGGAGATCATGGTGTCATGCCGGTGACGATGATGATCATGGAGCCCCGAAGATGGAGATTAAAAGGAGCAATATGATATTGGTCATATCATGTCACTATTTGATTGCATGTGATGTTTATCATGTTTATACATCTTATTTGCTTAGAACGACGGTAGTAAATAAGATGGTCCCTCATTAAAATTTCAAGAAAGTGTTCCCCCTAATTGTGCACCGTTGCGAAAGTTCGTCGTTTCGAAGCACCACGTGATGATCGGGTGTGATAGATTCTTACGTTCGAATACAACGGGTGTTGACGAGCCTAGCATGTACAGACATGGCCTCGGAACACATGCAAAACACTTAGGTTAACTTGACGAGCCTAGCATGTACAGACATGGCCTCGGAACACAGAAGACCGAAAGGTCGAACATGAGTCGTATAGAAGATACGATCAACATGAAGATGTTCACCGATGTTGACTAGTCCGTCTCACGTGATGATCGGACACGACCTAGTTGACTCGGATCATGTAATCACTTAGATGACTAGAGGGATGTCTATCTGAGTGGGAATTCATAAGATGAACTTAATTATCCTGAACATAGTCAAAAGGTCTTCGCAAATTATGTCGTAGCTCGCGCTTCAGTTCTACTGTTTAGATATGTTCCTAGAGAAAATTTAGTTGAAAGTTGATAGTAGCAATTATGCGGACTAGGTCCGTAAACTGAGGATTGTCCTCATTGCTTCATAGAAGGCTTATGTCCTTAATGCACCGCTCAGTGTGCTGAACCTCGAACGTCGTCTGTGGATGTTGCGAACATCTGACATACACATTTTGATAACTATGTGATAGTTCAGTTAAACGGTTTAGAGTTGAGGCACCGAAGATGGTTTTGAAACGTGACGAAACATATGAGATGTTTCGAGGGCTGAAATTGGGATTTCAGGCTTGTGCCCACGTCTAGAGGTATAAGACCTCCGACGATTTTCTTAACCTCCAAACTAAGGGAGAAAAGCTCAATTGTTGAGCTTGTGCTCAGATTGTCTGAATACAACAATCATTTGAATCAAGTGGGAGTTGATCTTTAAGATGAGATAATGATGTTTCTCTGAAGTCATTACCACCAAGCTGCTAGAGCTTTGTGATGAACTATAACATATCGAGGACATATATGATGATCTTTGAGATATTCGTGATGTTTGACACCACAAAAGTAGAAATCAAGAAGGAGCATCAATTGTTGATGGTTGGTGAAACCACTAGTTTCAAGAAGGGCAAGGGCAAGTAGGGATACTTCATGAAACGGCAATTCAGCTGCTGCTCTAGTGAAGAAACCCAAGGTTGAACCCAAACCCGAGACTAAGTGCTTCTGTAATAAGGGGAACAGCCACTGGAGCAGAATTACCCTAGATACTTGGTAGATTAGAAGGCTGGCAAAGTCGATAGAAGTATATTGGATATATATTGTGTTGATGTGTACTTTACTAGTACTCCTAGTAGCACCATGGTATTAGATACCGGTTCGGTTGCTAAATGTTAGTAAACTCGAAATAAAAGGCTGCGGAGTAAACGGAGACTAGCTAAAGGTGAGCTGGCAATATGTGTTGGAAGTTTTTCCCAAGCTTGATGTGATCAAGCATCGCACGCTCGCTCTACCATCGAGACTGGTGTTTGCGTTGAGCATAGACATGATTGGATTATGCCTATCGCAATACGGTTATTCATTTAAGGAGAATAATGGTTACTCTGTTTATTTGAATAATACCTTCAATGGTCTTGCACCTAAAATGAATGGTTTATTGAATCTCGATCGTAGTGATACACATGTTCATGCCAAAAGATATAAGATAGTAATGATAGTACCACCTACTTGTGGCACTGCTACGTAAGTCATATCGGTATAAAACGCATGAAGAAGCTCCATGTTGATGGATCTTTGGACTCACTCATTTTTGAAAAGTTTGAGACATGCGAACCATGTCTATTGGTGTATATGCATGAAGAAACTCCATGCAGATGGATCGTTTGGACTCACTTGATTTTGAATCACTTGAGATATGCAAATCTTACCACATGGGCAAGATGACTGAAGAGCCTCGGTTTCAGTAAAATGGAACTAGAAAGCAACTAGTTGGAAGTAATACATTTTGATGTGTGCAGTCCAATGATTGCTGAGGCGTGTAGTGGATATCGTTATGTTCTTACTTCACAGATGATTTGAGTAGATGTTGAGTATATTTACTTGATGAATCACGAGTCTGAATTATTGAAAGGTTCAAGTAATTTCATGGTGAAGTTGAAAGATCGTCGTGACAAGAGGATAAAAGATCTATGATATGATCATAGAGATGAATATCTTAATTACGAGTTTGGCACAGAATCAAGACATTGTGGAAATTGTTTCACAACTAATACAGCCTGGAACAACATAGTGTGATGGTGTGTCCGAACATCATAACTGCACCCTATTGGATATGATGCATACCATGATGTCTCTTATCGAATTACCACGATAGTTTATGGGTTAGGCATTAGAGACAACCACATTCACTTTAAATAGGGCACCACGTAATTCCGATGAGATGACACCGTATGAACTATGGTTTAGAGAAACCTAAGCTGTCATTTCTTAAAAGTTTGGGGCTGCGACGCTTATGTGGAAAAGTTTCAGGCTGATAAGCTCGAACCCAAAGCGGATAAACGCATCTTCATAGGACACCCAAAACAGTTGGGTACCTCCTGTATCAGATCCGAAAGCAATAAGGGATTGTTTCTAGAATCGGGTCCTTTCTCGAGGAAAAGTTTCTCTCGAAAGAATTGAGTGGGAGGATGGTGGAGACTTGATGAGGTTATTGAACCGTCTCTTCAACTAGTGTGTGACAGGGCACAGGGAGTTGTTCCTGTGGCACCTACACCAATTGAAGTGTAAGCTTATGATAGTGATCATGAAACTTCAGATCAAGTCACTACCAAACCTCGTGGAATGACAAGGATGCGTACTACATCAGAGTGGTACGCAATCCTGTCTTGGAAGTCATGTTGCTAGACAACAATGAACCTACGAGCTATGGAGAAGCGATGGTGGGCCCGGATTCCGATAAATGGCTCGAGGCCATAAAATCCGAGAGAGGATCCATGTATGAAAACAAAGTGTAGACTTTGGCAGAACAGCTCGATGGTCGTAAGGCTGTTGAGTACAGATGGATTTTAAAAGGAAGACGGACAATGATGGTAAATGTCACCATTAAGAAAGCTCGACTTGTCGTTAAGAAGTTTCCCGACAAGTTCAAGGAGTTGACTACGGTGAGACTTTCTCACTCGTAGCGATGCTAAGAGTCTGTTGGAATTATATTAGCGATTACTACATTATTTATGAAATCTTGCAGATAGGATGTCAAAACATTGTTTCCTCGACGATTTTCTTGAGGAAAGGTTGTATGTGATACAACCGGAAGGTTTTGTCAATCCTGAAAGATGCTAATAAGTATGCAAAGCTCCAGCAATCCTTCTGAGGACTGGAGTAAGCATCTCGGAGTTGGAATGTATGCTTTGATGAGATGATCAAAGATTTTGGGTGTATACAAAGTTTATGAGAAACTTGTATTTCCAAAGAAGTGAGTGGGAGCTATAGAATTTCTGATGAATATATGTTGTTGACATATTGTTGATTAGAAATGATGTAGAATTTCTGGAAAGCATATAGGGTTATTTGGAAAGTGTTTTTTCAATGGAAAGCCTGGATTAAGCTACTTGAACATTGAGCATCAAGATCTATAAGGATAGATCAAAACGCTTAATGGTACTTTCAAATGAGCACATACCTTGACATGATCTTGAAGGTGTTCAAGATGGATCAGTCAAAGAAGGAGTTCTTGCCTGAGTTGTAAGGTATGAAGTTAATACTTAAAGCTTGACCACGGCAGAATAGAGAGAAAGGACGAAGGTCGTCCCCTATGCTTGAGACATAGGCTCTACAGTATGCTATGCTGTGTACCGCATCTGAAGAGTGCCTTGCCATGAGTCAGTCAAGGGGTACAAGAGTGATCCAAGAATGGATCACAGGACAGCGGTCAAAGTTATCCTTAGTAACTAGTGGACTAAGGAATTTTCCCGATTATGGAGGTGGTAAAAGAGTTCGTCGTAAAGGGTTACGCCGATGCAAACTTTGACACTAATCCAGATTATTCTGAGTAGTAAACTGGGTTCGTATAGTAGAATAGTTATTTGGAATGGCTCCAAATGTAGCGTAGTAGTTGCATCTACAAGATGACATAGAAATTTGCGAAGTACATACGGATCTGAATGTTGCAGACCCGTTGACTGAAACCTCTCTCACAAGCATAACATGATCAAACCCGGAACTCTTTGGGTGTTTGTCACATGGGGATGTGACCTTGAGTGTTAATCACATATCGATGTGAGCTGGATTATTGACTCTAGTGCAAGTGGGAGACTGTTGGAAATATGCCCTAGAGGCAATAATAAATTGATTATTATTATATTTCCTTGTTCATGATAATCATTTATTATCCATCCTAGAATTGTATTGATAGGAAACTCAGATAAATGTGTGGATACGTAGACAACACCATGTCCCTAGTAAGCCTCTAGTTGACTAGCTTGTTGATCAATAGATGGTTACGGTTTCCTAACCATGGACATTGGATGTCGTTGATAACGGGATCACATCATTAGGAGAATGATGTGATGGACAAGATCCAATCCTAAGCCTAGCACAAAGATCGTGTAGTTCGTTCGCTAAAGCTTTTCTAATGTCAAGTATCATTTCCTAAGACCATGAGATTGTGCAACTCGTGGATACCCTAGGAATACTTTGGGTGTGCCAAACGTCACAACGTAACTGGGTGGCTATAAAGGTGCACTACGGGTATCTCTGAAAGTGTCTGTTGGGTTGGCACGAATCGAGACTGGGATTTGTCACTCCGTGTAAACGGAGAGGTATCTCTGGGCCCACTCGGTAGGACATCATCATAATGTGCACAATGTGATCAAGGAGTTGATCACGGGATGATGTGTTACGGAACGAGTAAAGAGACTTGCCGGTAACGAGATTTAACAAGGTATCAGGATACCGACGATCGAATCTCGGGCAAGTATCGTACCGATAGACAAAGGGAATTGTATACGGGATTGATTAAGTCCTTCACATCGTGGTTCATCCGATGAGATCATCGTGGAACATGTGGGAGCCAACATGGGTATCCAGATCCCGCTGTTGGTTATTGACCGGAGAACGTCTCGGTCATGTCTGCATGGTTCCCGAACCCGTAGGGTCTACACACTTAAGGTTCGATGACGCTAGGGTTATAAAGGAAGTTTGTATGTGGTTACCGAATGTTGTTCGGAGTCCCGGATGAGATCCCGGACGTCACGAGGAGTTCCGAAATGGTCCGGAGGTAAAGATTTATATATGGGAAGTCCTGTTTTGGTCACCGGAAAAGTTTCGGGTTTTATCAGTAACGTACCGGGACCACCGGGAAGGTCCCGGGGGTCCACCAAGTGGGGCCACAAGCCCCGGAGGGCTGCATGGGCCAAGTGTGGGAGGGGACCAGCCTCAGGTGGGCTAGTGCGCCCCCCACAAGGGCCCAAGGCGCCTAAGGGGTGGAAAGGGGGCAAACCCTAAGGGCAGATGGGCCTTAGGGCCCATCCTGTTGTGCCTCCCTCTCCCCCTCCCCTTGGCCGCCCCCTAGATGGGATCTAGGGGCTGCCGCCACCCCTAGGGAGGGAACCCTAGGTGGGGGCGCATCCCCTCCCCTTCCCCTATATATACTTGAGGTTTGGGCTGCCCATTGCACGCGAGTTCCTCTCCTCTTGCTGGCACAGCCCTACCTCTCTCCCTCCTCATATCTCGCGGTGCTTGGCGAAGCCCTGCAGGATCACCACGCTCCTCCACCACCACCACGCTGTTGTGCTGCTGCTGGATGGAGTCTTCCTCAATCTCTCCCTCTCTCCTTGCTGGATCAAGGCATGGGAGACGTCACCGGGCTGTACGTGTGTTGAACACGGAGGTGCCGTCCGTTCGGCACTAGGATCATCGGTGATTTGGATCACGACGAGTACGACTCCATCAACCCCGTTCTCTTGAACGCTTCTGCTTAGCCATCTACAAGGGTATGTAGATGCACTCTCCTTCCCCTCGTTGCTGGTCTCTCCATAGATAGATCTTGGTGACACGTAGGAAAATTTTGAATTTCTGCTACATTCTCCAACAGTAAGTTATAAGTCTTTTTTAGGAATTAGTACATCTGTATGCTACTCTGCCATGTTACATCATCAGTTCATGCATTTTTACGTAACAAGTGAATTTTGTTGCACTAAAGGCTGTTTGGTTAGTGACTTTGCCAAAGATTGCCATACCTAAGGTTAGGCAAGTTTGACCAACTTAAGTGAGTGTCCTAGAACGTTGAATGGTTCAAGAACATTGATGGGTGGGGTATCGATCAACAGGGGAAACTTCCACGACGATAACATGTGGACTTTCAATATCCATCATCATAAACACACAAAATTCTAACCCTAAATAGATACAGCTCACGAGCTATTTTATCTAGTCATGCATGTAAGTTATAAGTCTTTTTTTGGAATTAGTACATCTGTATGCTACTCTACCATGTTACATCATCAGTTCATGCATTTTTATGTAACAAGTGAATTTTGTTGCACTAAAGGCTGTTTGGTTAGTGACTTTGCCAAAGATTGCCATACCTAAGGTTAGGCAAGTTTGACCAACTTAAGTGAGTGTTTAGTTCCAGCCACACCTTAGGCAAGCCACACTTGGGTCCCACATGGCATACACACAAAAAGTGTGGCAAGGTTCCCTCAGGCTTGCCAACTTGTGGCTCTCATTTTGATGAACTAACCTTAGGCAAGCTTGGGAAAAATGTGTGGCAAAATGTGGCAATGCTAGTGCTCTCTTCGACATGTATAATTGATCCTTCATTTTTTTACTATATGGTACTATCCCATTTAGTTGCTTATGTACCAACTAATAAGTTATGCATTTATTTTTTCAACATCATTTGAAGATATTTTACGCTGTCATCAATTACATTATGTTTCATAGACTCTGTGCCTGCTGAGTTCTCATATTAGATATACTTACGCAACATTTGGTACTACATGTAGGTCCTAAGTGACGACGTCGACAGCGACCAAGAAACCCAGAGGATCCACAGGAGGCAGAAGGCGAGGGAGCTGAACAGTGGTGTGCTCGAGAAACGTATCAGGCCAAGAATCGGAAGGGGGGCTACGGATGCCCTTACTGCAACAAGTGATGAAAGGCGACCTGAGAAGTACCATCAACCATGCAGTCGGAACATCCCAAGGCAGCATCAAGAATGGCTACGCTTTCAGGGTGAAGCACGCCGCGTATTCCGAGTACTTGATGAGGCTTCTTTGAGGCTTTAGGGAAGTGCGCACCCTCGCAGCTAGAACTGATGCTCTTTTGGTTTTAACTATGCTAAGTACTACCCTATGCTATACTTTGTTGGTGAACGTTTATGGTCGAACTATGTGCACCAGTACTACTAAGTGGTGCTTGGTTTTGTATATATGGAAGTGTTGAACTAAGGTAGAACTATGTTAATTGGTGTGTGGTTTGGCATCTCTGCTTGTTAAACTCGTGCTCATTAATCATCGGCTCATTTAGATTAAGTAGCATAAAACCCTGATTGGCTAGGTTCGTTTGAAGCTAGTTAGGCTTGTGAGCGCTCGTTAACAGATTCTGATGTGTTATGGTATACATGATGAGTGTGTACATGTGGTTTCAAGAAGGAAGATGGTGACTCAAAAAGGAAATGCACTAGTTAAGAAGTACCGTATGTTTATGGATGAACTATGTTAAGAAGTACCGTATGCTTACTGTTCAACTATGGTACAACTATGCATGTTAAGTTGTGTGCCGACTACATATCTAACGTACCAGTGCAATGGAATTGTAGCCTTGAGCTGCATTCAACTTGGTAGATGGAAATCCAAGCTTCTCTTATAGCAACCTAGGATTGGAATAATGATGCTTTAGTACTCCATCCGTCCCAAAATTCTTGTCTTTGATTTGTGTAAATACCAACGTATCAAATCATGTTTTAGTCAAAATTTTGGGACGGAGTATTTTCTTGTTGTTTTTTCAAATTATTGTCACACACCTTTTAGTTTATGACATCACGTGATGACATTGCTAGCATCAAAAATGCATGCGAGACGTGACGACTATCAATGCATGGCTAGAGGTTCTAGGTGGCCAACGGTGCATGGTGTGATGTCAACATGGCCACGGAGACCATCGTGTTGGTTGTGGTGTGGCTACATGATGATCACAAAGTCTCGATCCAAATAATACTATAGTGGCCTCTGCGTACATTTCTTCTCAGTTTGAAATTTCTAGATCAATTGATGACAATTTGATCTGATGTTTCACAAGTCTTGAGCACCAGGGTTTATGTACAAAATTTTCAATCCCCAACCCATCCACCCCGGACACGAACTTTGGATTGCATCACGTAGATGTACAAAATCCAGTTCCTAGCGCCTGCCCCAAGCGCCTACGATTGTGATTTTTTTTCCAGATCCTAATTAAGCGCCTAAATAAGCCGGCTGCATTGTAGGTGCCCAACGCCGAAGTATTTCCGCTATAGTAGGTAACTACCAATTACTCCCCGCATCTCTCCCCCTAGGGCACGCTCTAAAACTATCGCCGCCGCTCACACGCCCGCCTCGCTGCCGCCGGATATGAAATCCACTCGTGGAGGTCGATTGGCCGTCGTGACAGAGCGGGGCCATGGACGTGGGGGGCCTGTCATGGACGCCGTCGTGACAGATCGTGGACTTGCAGAGCTAACCACCGACGTCGTCGTCCATCGCATGGATGAGGATCCCCACGACAAAGCTTTGGACTACTCGGTGTCCGACCCAGAGAAGCATCGTGTCAACGAGGTGCAGTACTCCGTCGTCGATCACAAGCAGCAGCACATGCATGGCATGGACTGGAATTCTGTTACGGTAATTTTAATTTTTTAACCCTAGATCTGTCTTCAAGTTTAAGGTTAGAGGTTAATCATTAAACCATCAATACATTGTTGAATTGGCATAATGGAATCTAGCTCTAAATATAATGTTGATCATCAGTACGTAATGATCATTATTTATTCAATCAATCTTTGAGAAATTAATGGTTCATCCACTCCACAATTTAGTGCGTTTTGGTTTTATGCTAAAAGTCAGACATCATAAAGGTTGTGCATGTTTATTTACAATTTTTTTAAAAGTACATCATATGATTTATGGTTTCATATGGATTTGATATTGCTTTTTTCTCCTTAATTTTTCAAAGTTAATAAATATTTACTTTAAAAATAATTTATAGGCACTACAGTATGAAACTTAGGGAATATTAGGTACTGTAAACAATGGTGCAGCTTATATCATACATAATTTAAACTTGCAGCCTTATTCTCATGATTATGCGGACATTTCCGAAGGAGAGATGGATGCACACACTCAGAAAACCCTTGAAGAATTGCAGAATGGACAGTGCAACGTGCTTAAGCGTATGGCATATCGTTGCGCGTTCTGTGGCAAATATCTGGACCCGGCTTTCGTTAGTATTCTTGAGCACGCCGAAGGAGTTGCCAAAGGATACCAAATGAAGCATGGTGTGAGGGCGAAACACAAGGCGCTAGCCCAATATCTCAGGAATTTGTCGGACAAAGAGAAGGTCCGAAGAAGGCGTTATGAGAACCAGCATGCCAAAGAATAGATGAATAAACGAAACCGAAGAAGTTCTGGTTGGCATAAGTAGTCATTCGTGGTTTTTTTTTGAAAATACCAATGAATATTTTAATTTATCATAGTTTTTGCAAAAATGTTACATTTATTAAATTTAATCATAAAAATGCATACAATTCAATTATTCATTTTTTCAAATATTTGCAACCTTGCATCTAATAGTTTACCATTTTATTGGTTAACCATTATTTTCATATATATATATACTGTGGAGTGCTTAAAATTATTCAAGATCAATTGGTACTGAAAGACTCATCCACATGCAATATGAACAACAGTGTATTTTTAGGGTTTCTTTAAAAGAACACTTGTGGTCATGCTGATCTTTTGTTTTTGGCCAGAATTGGTAAAGCTGTCAAATCTGCATCTGATCCGGCCCAACACTTTGTTCCTTTTGTGGGCCTGCACAAGTGGGAGGCAGAGAGAAAAGCGAGCGATGGCCCCAACCCCAACCCCATTGTCGTGGAATTGTCACGGCAGATGTCCTCTTGCAAGGACTTAGTCGTGGAGCCATCGCAACTAGGAAGCTTAAAGGGGTTAATCGGGACAAAGGACACGAGAGGTTTATATTAGTTCAGCCCCTTACGGTGAAGGAAGGCCTACGTCTAGTTGGGTTGGTATTGCTTGAGGTTTCTATGACCAGGGAGCGAGATACGCTATGCCCGGCTCTCAATCAGTTGTTTCTTGCCCTAAGCCGCCAGCGGGTCGCCCCCTTATATACACGGGTTGGCGCCCTGCGACTTGCAGAGTCCCGGCCGGCTCATAAACAGTGTCCAGATCGGTGACTAGTTATTTCTACCTTACAATACAAGTCATGCCGTCATGGCGGTTTATTTCTATGGGTTTTAAGCCGCCTGTGGGCCTTTAGGCCTTTTAGTGAACCGCCATCTTCATGCCTTGGACTTGGGCTTCTGATAAGCCTCTATTTGCGTAACCCGGCCCCTCCTGGACGGCTTACACAAATAGTCATATCCCCAACATTAGGCCCCAGATTTATTTGAACCGGTTCATGTCAATCTCTGAAAACCTTATGGACTGGCCTTTAGTCTTCTGTCTTGTGTGAAAATCGTAACCCGCCGTGATGTCATCATCTGGATCTGGGTTTAATCATCGTGACGTCATCTTTGATAAAACCTATATTTTAATCCATCATATCTTCAACGGATCTCTCCCTTTACTGACCTTCCCGAAAATCGAGGCGTCGGGGCCGCTGGATAATGATGTCTTGGTCTCCTCATTTCTCGCGATGTCTCAGTCGGCCTCTCCTTATAAATAAACACAACCTAGATCCTTTTCATTTCCTCCAGCCGTCTTCTTCCTCGCACTCCCTTCTCTGCCGCCCGAGCTCCGCCGCCGCCACCGTCGGAACCCTCGTCTTCATCGACTCAGGCCGCTGCATCACCCTGATTCGGACCAGAAAGCGACGGCGACCCTCCGCAGCTCTTCCGCATCCGTGAGTTCTTCTGTTCCCCTTTCTCAGATCTGCATTGGAACCATCTCTGAGTTCGTCGGCGTTCATTGCCGCCCGTCGCAAGCTTTCATTAGTTCTCACCTCCAATGCCTCGTTTCAATTATAAAAACAACATAGAACTGCTGCGGAACATGTTTCACACTTATTCTGCATGAAAACAGATCTTATTTCCTTGATTTAGAAGCCCTTCTTGAGTATATGAGCTTCCCTGTACTGTTTTAGGTCTAGAAATTTTTTCCTTTCCAGAGCGTCGTTTGATCCAAAATAATATCAGCAACCTGTGAAACTTGTTTGCTCCACACTTAGCCAAAAACTGCGTCTGCTGACTCTGTTTCAGTCATAGTAACCGGTTTAAGATAACACCGACTGTCAGCACCGCTTGCTTCTGGCGACTTAAGAAAACTTTAATCATCTTTAACACCTGCAGCTGTTTAAACATTATCACATAGTTACCTGTATGTCATTAGGCCCCTTCTTAAGCTGCCATCTTAGATAACCCAACAATGCTTATTCTCCGGGTTATAATAAACCGGAAAATTTCCTTTATCTTGTTTGTAGGCTTCAATTTACATAATGGCACCCAAAGCTGTTAAACCCCCGGTGACCTGCAACTGGGTCCCATTATATGTTGTTAGATGAGAACTATGTATGTACTTTTCTTTTAATGTGATGATGAACTTCTATTAATTTGGACACTTAATTATATATAATGCACGCAGATGAACCGGCAATGGATGTACGGTGACAGACACACCTCCGAGTACATTAAGGGCGTGCATGAGTTTCTCGATGCGGCTGAGGCAAACAAGCAGAATGGTTTTATGTGTTGTCCATGCCCTGATTGTGAGAATACGAAGTCTTACTCTGACCGGAAAATCCTTCACACCCTCCTGCTTTACAAGGGTTTCATGCCACACTATAATGTTTGGACGAGGCACGGAGAAATAGGGGTTATGATGGAAGACGACGAAGAAGAAGAGTACGATGACAACTACGTGCCCCTTGAATACCGTGATGCTGCAACGGGGGGAGCTGGTGAAGATCAAGAGGAACCAGACGATGTGCCCAATGATGCTGCAACGGGTGAAGGTGCTGAAGAACAAGAGGAACTAGACGATGTGCCCGATGATGATGATCTCCGCCGGGTCATTGTCGATGCAAGGACGCAATGCGAAAGTCAAAAGGAGAAGCTGAAGTTCGATCGCATGTTAGAGGATCACAAAAAAGGGTTGTACCCCAATTGCGAAGATGGCAACACAAAGCTCGGTACCGTACTGGAATTGCTGCAGTGGAAGGCAGAGAATGCTGTGCCTGACAAAGGATTTGAGAAGCTACTGAAAATATTGAAGAAGAAGCTTCCAAAGGATAACGAATTGCCCGACAGTACATACGCGGCAAAGAAGGTCGTATACCCTCTAGGATTGGAGGTGGAGAAGATACATGCATGCCCTAATGACTGCATCCTATACCGGGGTGCATACAAGGATCTGAACGCATGCCCCATATGCGGTGCATTGTGGTATAAGATCAGACGAGATGACCCTGGTGATGTTCACGGTGAGCCCCACAGGAAGAGGGTTCCTGCGAAGGTGATGTGGTATGCTCCTATAATACCACGGTTGAAACGTCTGTTTAGAAACGGAAAGCATGCCAAGTCGATGCGATGGCACAGTGAGGACCGTAAGAAAGACGGGAAGTTGAGAGCACCCGCTGACGGGTCGCAGTGGAGAAAAATCGTGAGAAAGTACTGGGATGAGTTTGCAAAGGACCCAAGGAACGTATGGTTTGCTTTAAGCGCGGATGGCATTAATCCTTTCGGGGAGCAGAGCAGCAATCACAGCACCTGGCCGGTCACTCTATGTATGTATAACCTTCCTCCTTGGATGTGCATGAAGCGGAAGTGCATTATGATGCCAATTCTCATCCAAGGCCCTAAGCAACCCGGCAACGACATTGATGTGTACCTAAGGCCATTAGTTGAAGAACTTTTACAGCTGTGGAATGGAAACGGTGTACGTACGTGGGATGAGCATGGACAGGAGGAATTTAACCTAAAGGCGTTGCTGTTCGTGACCATCAACGATTGGCCCGCTCTCAGTAACCTTTCAGGACAGACAAACAAAGGATACCACGCATGCACACACTATTTAGATGACACTGAAAGTATATACCTGGACAAATGCAGGAAAAATGTGTACCTGGGCCATCGTCGATTTCTTCCGACCAACCATCAATGTCGAAAGAAAGGCAAGCATTTCAAAGGCGAGGCAGATCACCGGAAGAAGCCCGCCATGCGTACCGGTGGTCACGTACTTGCTATGGTCAATGATTTACACGTAATCTTTGGAAAGGGTCCCGGCGCACTAGCTGTTCCGAATGACGCTGAGGGACACGCACCCATGTGGAAGAAGAAATCTATATTTTGGGACCTACCCTACTGGAAAGACCTAGAGGTCCGCTCTTCAATCGACGTGATGCACGTGACGAAGAACCTTTGCGTGAACCTGCTAGGCTTCTTGGGCGTGTATGGAAAGACAAAAGATACACCTGAGGCACGGGAGGACCTCCAACGTTTGCACGAAAAAGACGGCATGCCTCAGAAGCAGTATGAAGGTCATGCCAGCTACGCTCTTACGAAAGATGAAAAAGAAATCTTCTTTGAATGCCTGCTCAGTATGAAGGTCCCGACTGGCTTCTCGTCGAATATAGAGGGAATAATAAATATCCCAGAGAAAAAGTTCCAGAACCTAAAGTCTCATGACTGCCACGTGATTATGATGCAACTGCTTCCGGTTGCATTGAGGGGGCTTCTACCGGAAAACGTCCGATTAGCCATTGTGAAGCTATGTGCATTTCTCAATGCAATCTCTCAGAAGGTGATCGATCCAGAAATGGTACCAAGGCTAAGGAGTGATGTGGCGCAATGTCTTGTCAGTTTCGAGCTGGTGTTCCCACCATCCTTCTTCAATATCATGACGCATGTCCTAGTTCATCTAGTCGACGAGATTGTCGTTCTGGGGCCCGTATTTCTACACAATATGTTCCCCTTTGAGAGGTTCATGGGAGTCCTAAAGAAATATGTCCGTAACCGCGCTAGGCCAGAAGGAAGCATCTCCATGGGCCATCAAACAGAGGATGTCATCGGGTTTTGTGTTGACTTCATTCCTGGCCTTAAGAAGATAGGTCTCCCTAAATCGCGGTATGAGGGGAGACTGACTGGAAAAGGCACGCTAGGAGCGGACTCAATAATATGCAGGGACGGGCATTCTTGGTCTCAAGCACACTACACAGCTCTACAGAACTCTACCTTGGTGACCCCGTATGTCGATGAACACAAGAATAGTCTGCGCTCCAAACACCCGGAGCAGTGCGACGACTGGATTACATGTGAACACATTAGGACTTTCAGCAGTTGGTTGGAAGCACGTCTCAGAGGTGACAACACTGTTTGTGATGAGTTGTACTTGTTGTCCAGGGGACCATCTTTGACTGTATTGATTTACAAAGGATACGAGATAAATGGGAATACATTTTACACGATTGACCAAGATCAAAAGAGCACCAACCAAAACAACGGTGTCCACTTTGATGCAACAACCGAGAAGGGAAAGGACACATATTATGGTTACATAGTGGACATATGGGAACTTGACTACGAACAAGATTTTAAGGTCCCTTTGTTTAAGTGCAAATGGGTCAATCTGTCAGGAGGCGGGGTACATGTAGACCCACAGTACGGAATGACAACAGTCGATCTAAAAAATCTTGGGTACACTGACGAACCGTTCGTCCTAGCCAATGATGTGGCACAGGTTATCTATGTGAAGGACATGTCTACCAGACCGAGAAAAAGAAAAGATAAGGAAACGAATACATCATACGATGAGCCAAAGCGCCACATAGTTCTTTTAGGAAAAAGGGACATCCTGGGAGTGGAGGGCAAGACAGACATGTCTGAAGATTATGAAAGGTTTCATGAAATTCCTCCCTTCAATGTCAAGGCTGACCCAAGCATCCTGATAAATGATGAAGATTATCTATGGTTACGGCGCAATAAGCAAATGACACAAGCGAAGAAAAAGTGAAGACTTTCTCCCACAACTTTTATGATGATACCATGCCAAATTTGTAACAGACGAGCATGCTATGCCAACTTTTTCAGAGTTCATTTGAGAACTATGAATTTAGGTCGAATTTTAACTATTCAAATTTCAGTTTATAATTTTTCTAAAACTAATGGCATTAACAGAAAGTTTATAATTTTGCTGACCTAAAAGCAAAAAAGAATAAAAAATAAAGCAAAAAACAAAAGAAAATAAATAATACAGAAAGCAAAACAAAAACAAAAGCCCGTCGCTCTCTGCGTTGTTGAGCTCCTCTCAAAGTGAAAAAAATGCCTATAATATTTGTTATGACTAACTAAAATTACAAAATTGAGTATAATGATAAAACATAGTAATATTAAATAGCAGGAAAAACAATGACTCAAAAATCAATTTTTATTGTAAAGTTATTCATAAACTAGTGATTCACACAAATTTTAAAAAATTCAAATTTAAACTATTCTAATTTTAAAACTAATTGCGCTAACAGAAAGTTTATAATTTTTGTGACATAAAATAAAAAATAAATCACTACAAAACTATAAGTATTTAGTTCTAAGTAGAAATGAAAAAAATAGCAAAAAAAAATGCCACCTACTGGGCCACCATGGCCTGAATACGACTAGAAACCCAACCATGGGCCAGGATTCAGGCCCAACAGGCCCACAGGCATTGCAGTGACAGATTAGGCCTGAAAGCCTGCAGTTGAGAGGAGCCCGAGAGGGTGGGTGCAGCAGCGCTTATAAACCACTCTCGAGCTCTCTCAGCTAGCGAGGTGGGACTAAAGTTTTGGCGCGGGGCAGCACAAGCCCTTTGGTCGCGGTTGGTGACACCAACCGGGACTAAAGGGGGCATTGGTACCGGTTCGTGGCACCAACCGGGACCAATGCCCCCCCCTTTAGTCCCGGTTGGTGCCACCAACCGGGACCAAAGGCTGCCGCTTCCCGCCCTTTGGGCTGCTGAAAAGAGGCCTTTGGTCCCGGTCGCTGGCACCAACCGGGACTAAAGGGGGCATTGGTCCCGGTTTGTGCCACGAACCGGGACCAAAGGCCTGGGTATATAAGTAGCACTTAGGAAAATTTGACGAACTCATCGCCAGTTGCCCCCCGGCCCGCCCGACGACACCGAGCACATCGACGCCGCCAGGCTGCCCCGACGCCGTCCGCCGCCCCTGCCGTCGCCCCCGACCGCGCCGTCGCCGTCGCCGACGTCGTCCCCGAGCCCGCGCACCCCTGCCCTCGCCCCCGAGCGCGCGCGCCTCCACCGTCCCCGAGCCTTCCTCGTCGCCGATGCCACCTCGCGGGGAGCGCCGCCCCGTTCCTCTGCTCCTCCCCCTGTACTGGTCGCCGACGCCGCCGCGCGCTGCCATTGCGTCGCCGCCCCTGCCCTTCGCTGCCGCCTCGCGCCGCCCTGCCTGTGCGGCCGCCGCGCGCCGCCCCTGCCCTGCGCGGCCGCCGCCCCTGCCCTTAATTTTTTTAGTTTAATTTTTTTTCATATGTGTATGTATATTGTATATGTGTATGTATAATGTATATGTGTATGTGTATGTATATGTGTATGTATATGTCTATGTATAATGTATATGTGTATGTGGTTAGTTTATTTTTTTTTTCATAGAAATTTTGTTCATATATATATATATAAATAAAGTTTTTTGTTCATAGAAAGTTTTTTGTTCATATATAGAAAGTTAGAAGAAAATTTAGAATATGCTAAAATTTAGAAGAAAAAGAAGGATAGGAAAGAAGAAAATAAGAAGGGGAAGAAAGAAGAAGAGGAGAGGAAGAAGAGGAGAAATAAATAAGAAGAGGAAAAAAGAAGAAAAAGAAGAGGAGAAGAAGAAAGGAATAGAGGAGAAGAAGAAAAAAAATAGAAATTTCTATTTTTTTTCTTCTTCTCCTCTATTCCTTTCTTCTTCTCCTCTTTTTTTCTTCTTCTTTTTTTTCTTCGATCTTCTCCTCTATTCCCTCTCCCGATAACTTCAACACGAGGGGGGTTGATATACCCCTCGGATAACTTCGACATGAGGGGCGGTCGATATATATACCCCCTCTCGACTGTGATAATAACTTATACCGCGCGCGGCAGCACCCCCCGACCCTCTCGCTCGACCAAAACTCTCGAGGACACCCAAACCCTAGAAAAAAATGATGTCGGTCTACCCTCTCCCGCCGCGCCCCTACCCGACAAACTCTCTCGAGGCCACCCCAAACCCTTGAAACGTTGTCGAGGCCACCCCAAACCCTAGAGAAGCAGCGTCAAGGCCACTAATTAATATATATGATTCCTTACTATGATTAGCTAGCTAGTTCTACGTTTGCCACTAATATATCCATCTGTCATGTTTGAATAATAATTGCCATGTTGTAAATATTTGTAGAAACTATGGACACTTCCCGAGACGAAGCAAACGAAGCGATGTTGAGGGACATAATCGCAGAAGGAAGTGATGCCGTCTCGTTGTATCTCAACGACACCGATGGTACTCTGGAAGGAGAGGGTGAAGAAGCTGGCTCTGGTGACCTAATGCCGGTGCAACAAGAAGAACGTGAGGACGGCTCCGGTGACCCAATGCCGGTGCAAGAAGGAGACCGTGATGACGGCTCCGGTGACCGAACCGAGTCCGGCCAGGTATATATATTAGTTAAGCCTGTGCTAACTAGCTAATTAATGCATTCATTGTTTTGGTATGTACACATATTAATTAAGTCTTTGCTCTTTTTTCTAGCCCTCCGGATCAAGCACAACTGAGGTAAAGAGACGAGTCCCGAAGAAAAAGTTGAGCTCGGATGAAAGGTTTGAGATCATAGCAATCGCGCCCGATAGCCAACCTATTGAACCCATCCGAACAAAGTAGGCATTTGTTGCTCAGTGCGGGGTTCTGGATAGGGACAAGATCCCGATCAGCATCCAGCAATGGTTCAAGCCGGCTACAGAAGACCCTGAGGTGTCTTACATCAATGATATGCAGAAAAATGATCTTTGGACTGAGATGAAGACAAATTTGACCCTACTGCCAGAGGATGATCCGAAGAAGCCAGTTAAAGAGCAATTAATCAAGTCTTTTGCTCTTAAGAGGATGGCAGACCTATTCAGGAGGTGGAAGAATGACCTGAATAGGTTTGTCGAGAAAAAAGAGACACCAGAATTCAAGGGCATATATGAGAAGATCAGAGATGACTGGCCTGCATTTGTGGCCTACAAGACATCGGAAAAGAGTAAGAAGATGTCGGCGACAAACAAGAAAAATGCTGCGAAGAAGAAGCTTCACCATCGCACGGGGTCAGGTGGCTACCTCGTAGCCCGGCCTAAGTGGGACAAGGTTGAGAAAGATCTTCTTGATAAAGGGATCGAACCAGAGACAATGAGCTGGCCAGACCGTTGCCGGACTTGGTTCTTCGGTACCCTTGAAGAAGCTTCGGTACTACATCGTTGCAGTGCAGAAAGGGACGTTCCTTCCAGACAGAGAGAACAACGAGCTCACAAAGGCCCTCGGAAATCCTGAGCACCCTGGACGGACACGAGGCATGCCAAGCTCCATTCCGTGGAAGGCTGGGTTTCCGGACGCAGGCGGTTACAAAAGCCAGGAGAGGAGGAAGAAAGTGCAGTAGTCCGAACTGCAGGCGCTTAAAGCAAGGGTACTCGGGATAGAGGAACGAGAAGCAAATCACAGCAAACGAACTGCCGAAGCTTCCCCTGAAGCTACCCCGCCATCTCAGCGGAGAAGCAGCGTGGCTTCCACCGAGCTGCTTCAGCCGGAGCTTGTCTTGACGGCTCCTGCCAGCTATCCCGTGGATGCTATCACAGAGTCTCAAATTTGCCACCTTATGACGCAATGGATGAATATGAAGGTCAAGGCGGCTGTTGGCTCTGTTTTTCCTAATGAACCCGACGCAACTTTTCACTGCCAGCCGATTCCAGAAGGATATGCTAAGGTGATGGTGGATGAAATAACGGAGGGATTTGAGGACCTCCCGCTTGACCACCCTACCGGAGAAGGGGAGACTCGGCTAGGTTCTGCTCTGAAGACTCCATGCCTATGGCGGAAGGAGCTCATCAACCTTCCGAACTGGATGCCTCCGCCTCCTCCTCCTCCTCCTCCGGCGAGTCAGGGCACTCCGCCTCCTCCACCGCCTCCTCCTCCGGCGAGTGACGATCAGGGCCCTCGGCCGGCTCCTTCTCCGGCGCGTGGTGGCACTCCGCCTCCTTCTCCGCCTGCGCCGGCGCGCCCGAGCAGCCAGCCTACTCCTCCTCCGCCTCGTCAGCAAGGGCGGAAGAGACCCGCCGCCGCTCTGGCAGCTGCTCCGGCGCATCGTAGTCCTTCTCCTCCGCCTCGTAAGCAAGTCAAGAAGACTGCCGCTCCGTCTGCTCTGCCGGCGTCTAGCAGTATAGCCAGAGGCGGGAGGAAATACAGATTCGGTCCTTCTCTGAAGACTCCAGAGAAGTTACCATACGAGAGGACCCCGGAGGAGAACGCGAGGATCGCGCAAACCGAGAAGGATGACTGGTTTCAAGGGTTGAAAGCAAAGAGACATCCACCTTCGAAGCAGAAGCTAGATCCGGTGACAGTGAAGCGCACTCTGGCTGCCCTGGCAAAACCACCCAAGTCTTCGCCGAAAGGCAACTATGAGCGCATTATTGGAAAGGCATTTGCCGAAGCGGAGCGGTCAGGAAGTACTGTCAGTGATCAAAGGATGAAAGAACGATGAGCTGGGAAACAAATTGCCCAACTCGGCGAACAAGCAAAGCAATCGTGCCCCCCGCTCAAGGTGCCTAGCGTCGATCCAAGGATGGTGCCCGGTTATAACAATCTTGACGATTACCTGCCCGACGATGTACATTATAATTTCCTGGACGTGCAGATACACAGATACGAGTACGGGAAGCCTCTTGTTAAAGATGAAAGATCTCTATCAACGATGATGCGAAGATTGCATGATTGGTACTTGAAAATCTGCAGAGAGTCTGGGGGGAGGAGTACTTTGTATGCGAGAGTTAAACCGGAGCATGACCTTGTTGGAATTGAACTGTTGCCTATTCCATTTGAGGAGTTCTTTCAGTTTTTCAATCAATTGGCCCTCGATAAAGCAACGGTCACCTGCTACTGTCTGTAAGTACTACTACTTCTGTCATTAAGTCTCTCTATATAGCTCAGCTCTTTCATTGCATGTATTTATAATTATCCTCACTATATTATGTAGATTGAAGATCGCCGAATTGAAGAAAAGACAAATCGGTGATATTGGGTTCATTAACACAAATCTCATAGATGCAGTTCAGGTTAAAGATCATGCCGCAGAAACCGAGGCCAACTTGCTACGATCATTCAAAATAAATGAACACAAAGATATAATACTCTTTCCTTACAACTTCAAGTGAGTGTTGTCTTGTGCATATTCGGTTTCCCTTATATATTAGTCCAGGTTATAGTAATGTAATTGATGAGTTATGCATGCGTGCGCAGTTTCCACTATATTCTCCTGGAGATTAGGCTTGAGCAGGGAGTAGTAACTGTGTTGGACTCGAGACGAAAAGATCCCCAGAAGTGTGCGGACATGACTGAAATCCTCAAGAAGTAAGTTAAATCGATCATTATCCACCATATCAGCCAATTTGTTCATTTCCTGATATCAAGTAATTGTTTTCTTTTGCGTGGCAGGGTTTGGAGAAAATTCAGCACAAAATCCTCGGGACTCCCGAAGGAGCTGCAATTTAGATACTCGAAAGTAAGTACTATAGTACCATGTTCCGCGCGTCTCCTAGCTATTGATTCAAGCGCTAGTTTCATCAATACCATTTGGCATTCTTGCTTATCTGTTTGATTGACCTCTATGTCTTGTAAAGTGGTTGTGGCAGGAACAAGGGAATTATTTCTGTGGATACTACGTCTGCAAGTCCATCCGCCACACGACCTGTGAGCGGGGCTACTCTGACAAACAATATGAAGTGCGTAAGAAATAATATTCACAATTTTTGTTTATTACCATCATTTGTGTTGAGTTTCATTAATTCATATATATATGTATTGACCCCCTTCTTCAAATTAGATGTTTCGGCAGCGGGATGAACTCCTAGAATCAGATCGCATGCGAGCAATTCAAGAGGAATTGGCGGCATTCTTTCTTGACCACGTGATCGCTGAAGACGGAGAATACTATGTGGACCATGCGTCCATAATGTAGGAGATTATATTTGTAAGAGATAATTATTGTATATATGTAGCCGGTAGTGTCGGACGATAGATATACGAGAACTTGTTGTTCGACCAATCTCTTGGAGAAGGAGAGGTGGTCGATATCACTTCTCTCTGTATGCATATATGTTCATGACGATCTTCTATTTCCTTCGTTTGCTTACTAGCTAGTTAGCGTGCCTAGTCCTCTCTATACGTATGTATAGTACGTAGCGTCGACCAAGCACGGACATAAGAGAGGACACTTCTCTCTATTAATTAGCTATCTAACACAATATATGAAATACCTAAATTAACCCCCCAAACCCCCCTTTCAAAAAAAAACCAAAAACCTCAGCCACAGAAATGCTGACGCGTGGAGGTCTATTGGTCCCGGTTGGTGCCACCAACCGGAACCAAAGGCCCTCCTGTCTGGGCTCGGCGCACAGGCCACGTGAAAGCCCATCTGTCCCGGTTCTGGTTTGAACCGGGACTAAACGGCGAGGGTATTAGTAACGACCCTTTAGTTCCGGTTCAGGAACCGGGACTAAAGGCCCATATGAACCAAGACAAAAGGCCGGTTTTCTACTAGTGACGCAGAACGACCCAGGGCCGCACATGCCTTGCATCCTGGTCGTCTTCAACTCGCAGCCCCCACCACCAGGGAGCGTGCCCGACACGGTCCAAGTCGTGTTCTGGCCGCCACCGCCGCCATGTTTAGGTCGGGCGTAGGCACGGACGATGCCGTCGGGGTCCATCTTGGCGAAACGGAAATAGTTCCTGCCAGTGGCGAGAGTCGAAATCAAGTTGTTGATGCTGCCGTCATAGAGAGTGTAGCTTAGGTGGCCATACTCGTTGAAGGTGATGGTCGTGTTGCCGTAGGGGCCGTTGGTGGCTGTGGCCCAGTAGGCGTTTTGCAATATGTCACCGGTGAAGAGGTCGATGCAGAGGACGACGTTACCGTCGCTCTGGGCTGCCAAGCTGAACCGACCCGTGGTGAACTCCGTGTCCGCGCGCTTGGAGAAGAGAAACCCCTCCAAAGATTGGCCCGGAAGGAGGGTATCCGTCGGGAACCCAAAGCTCTCCCAGAGCACGTTGTCGCCGTCCCCGAGGAGCTGAACGTTGCCGGAGTCTGTTAGCACGAGGACGGACCCACGCTTCATGCTGGGGGTCGGGGCCCTCCACAGCTCTATGCTGCCGTCGGTGAGCTTGAGCTGGCCGTCGGCAGGGATGCTGAGGACGGACCGTGCCGTGGCATTAGGCGTGGTGCCCATGGCGGACTCTTTCGCGTACCACACCACGGACTATGCCTGCGGCGGCATGGAACCGAACCGGAACCACGTGGCGAGGAGGAACTGGGTCGGGTCGGAGTCGTGGGCACGGAAGCCGAAGGCGAAGCTGCCGGATAGGCTGGTGATGTTGTCCGGCACCGTCAGGGTGTCTCCCGCGGTCAGTTTGGTCCGCGCCACGGCCACTGGGAGCAGACGAGCTTGCTGAACCAGCAGCATGGCAATGGAGGTGGTGACGCGGAGGAGAGCAAAGCTGGGCAGCGCCGGCGGCGGCATGATGTTACCGCAGCTTCGTGCCGGACATGTAGCGTGTGTTGCCGTATTGCCTGCAGTGTACGATCGTAATTAAGTTGGTGGATCCGGTCGTGAGATGACCGTCGCGCTGGGTGGGTGGGTGGGCGGGCGTCAACGGATGCTGCGTTGGTTCCATAGTTTTAAAGAGCCGACTATAGCCCCGCTATAGTCTTGCTATACCCTTTTCAGCACGGTGCCGCTAAATGGTTTCATGTACAAAACATCCCCCTATAGCCCGTTATAGCTGATTTTAAGGTCTACCGCTATTTGATATAGCCTGCTATTTAAAACATTGGTTGGTTCCCGCCTCACTCAAGTCCAGAGTCTGACCAAGAAGTCTTCACAAAAATATGTACTTGACGAAATCGATTATTTGTACTATAAAAATGATACTGGCAATATACTTCAAGACCATGCCACAAATTCAAGAATGAGTTTTTTTCTTCTTTTTCTAAGGCTCAGTCGACTGAGACTTCGTTAAAGTCTCTAACAATAGCATACGAATAAGCCCGATCTATTTTCCTTCCACAGGTTCTCATTCGTCGCAAACCAATCTGAGATTGGATGGTTGGGAGAACAGTGGTATCCCCAGCTCACCAGAGTTTAAGTTCTAACTTGACATTGGTGCATCAAGTCAAATCGCGACACATGGGGGTGGTGGGTCCCAATCACACGGCCTTATCCCCTTCCAGCTTTCTCTCCAACTGCTCGTCTTCTCTCTCTTCCCACCTTGCAGATCTCGCCTCGCCGGCATTCTCCCGAGCTGCCGTCCCCTCACGGCACCAGCAGCTACCCTTCTTCCTTCTCCCTCTCTTCCCTTTCCTCCTCCTATCTTCCCTTTTTGCTGCAACCGGCGACAGGCCAAACGCGGGGAGGACCGAGGTGCCCGTGCTACAACCATGGCCACGGGGAGGAGCTGCAACCGCGATACTGGGAGAGTTGCAAACGGCGTTTTCCCGTGCTACAACCATGGACACAAAAAGCTACATCTAGTAGATAAAAAAGCTTCAACCAGACAACGAAATACAGGAAAAGTTATAACTGTTTTGACAAAAAGCTTCAACCCGCAGATGAAAAAGCTTCAAACAGAGATTAAAAAAATCCTCCTCGACTACGACCATGGCGTCTCTCTGTGTTTTTGTTGCAACCGCAGAGTAAAAAGCTGCAACCCTTTGTGAAATAAGCTTCAAGCTCAGGTGAAAAAAGCTTCAATTGGCACGGTGGAAAGCTTCAATCCGCGAGAAAAGCTTCAACAGGCATAGAGAAAAGCTTCAACCGATGAGATAAAAAGCTTCAACCTGACTCGCCAATGGCAGCGAGCGGCGACGTTGAGAGTTGCGTTGGCGACACGAAAGTGCAGCGACGATGGCGGCTGCTAGGTGCTGCAACGATAAGGGGTGCCGGTGTGCTTCAAGACGGCGCCATTTTTTGCTACGAGGGGGCGATGGGCTTTCTGCTGGACCGGGGGGCGAGTACAGATGCTGCGACAGGGACGGGGACGGCGACCGGCGGCGACGGGGACGGAGAGCGCATCCAGCAGCGTGGGACTAGGGTGGGGGGAGGTCCAGGTGAGGGGGCTAGTCGCCGGCGGCAGGAGCGGCTGGGGTGAGGGCGCGGTGAAGAAGAAGAGGAAGAAGAAGTCAACGCGGGGGAAGGGGGCTCGAGGAACAGATTTGACGGCTCGAGCTCGCGGATCGGACGGCTGGACCTTGACCGGCCCAACGATTGGGCCGGTGCGCCGGCACAGATCGCTGCCCTATTTTTTTGCGTTATGATCAAACCTATTATAAAATCAGACCTATTATAAAAATGACTACTAAAAAGGTGAACGGAAAAATGTGCCCAGGGAATATTTTGTGTTGCGATATGATCCCCAAAGTAGAAAGTATCTCTTTCGCAAAAAAAGTACAAAGTATCTCAAATATTAAAAAAGTACAATGTGGACACTGTAAAAAATAAGAAAATTAGTAAACAAAAAAATGACTTTAAAAAATCGTATTAGGGACTGCGACAAGTTTAAAAAATTCACATATTTTTGTTAAAAAATGATTTCTAAAATGAAAAATGAAAAAAATATTGAACAATTAAAAAATGTGGACATGCAATTGGCAGACAACCCCCCTTCACTCTCGCCATGAGTTGCAGTCACGAGTGTCTGAATCTCAACGAACTGAAGTACAACCTCATTACAACTTAAAATAAATTGCAGCACATCTTAATGTGATATATTTGCATCATTTATATATAGTTTTGGCATAATTTTAGAATATTTCTATTGGACTAACATATTAATCAAGTGCCACAGTCCAGTTACTGTTTTGCAGTGATTTCAGACTCTTCAGACAAGGATATTTTTACACGAGAAGAGCCCATGGGTTGAAGAGGAGCGCACAGGGTGCCCCCACATACCACGTCCACGCCTTACCTAGGTTCAATTTTGCAGCACCTAGCATTGTTACTTCACGCTTGCTTTCTTTGGAACTTGCAAACTATCTTTTACTAGAAAGGTCTAGGCAAAGAAACGTAGTGTGCCTAGTGTTGTATCATTGGTAGATAGAACTCAAGAGAATATGAATCCTAACTTAAGCTTCTTTTGGGTTTGACATTCAATACCACGTTCTTAGAACCTCCACTATGGATTTAGCTACAATAACTCCATCCACTTAGGGATTGTCAAGATGCACGGCGAAATAAGCGTCAAATGGCACACTGGAAATCTAATGGAACCGAGTGTTGCTATGGTTAAAGATCTCCTGGTAGAAAATATTGATGGGCATGTTATTTACTTCTGTGATGAAGTTGCTAGAATTTCCAAACCCGATGAAATAGATAAACATAGACCTGTTTGTTGGCATGCCTGTTGTCGGTTTACGTGACTTAGGTGCTAGCCCGAGTGCTATTCCCTTTACCTTATACCAAGAAATTATGAATAATATAGCACCCGCTGAAATAGAAGATATAGATGTTACAGAGGATAGAGAAAAGATGAGTGTCATGCCCTATGCTTAAGCCATAGGATCTATCATGTATGCGATGCTATGCACAAGACCAGATGTCAGCCTTGCCATAAGTATGGCCCGAAGGTTTCAAAGTGATCCAGGAGTGGAACATAGTATAGCGGTCAAGAATATCCTTAAGTACCTGAAAATGACTAAGAATATGTTTCTCGTTTATGGAGGTGGTCAAGAGCTCGTCATAGAGGGTTACGTCGATGCAAGCTTTGCACTTATCCGGATGACTGCAAGTGTCAAACTGGATACATATATATCCTAAATGGGGGAGCGGTAAGCTGGTACATTTCCAAGCAATGCGTGGTAGCTAATTCTACATGCGAAGCGGAGTACGTAGATGCCCGAAGAAAGACGATTCACTCCGCATGTGTATTGACTTCAAGCACATCAATTGGGCCAGCCCGAAGGATCACTTCCCTTACCCTCGCATCGATCAGATAGTCAACTCGACTGCGGGATGTGAGCGGTTGTCTTTTGTTGATGCATATTCCGGATACCATCAGATCCAACTGTATGGAACCGATGAGATAAAAACAGCTTTTATCACCCATTCGGGTGCTTTTGCTATGTTACCATGCCCTTTGGTCTCAAGAATGCTGGCGCCACATTCATGCATATGATACAGAAGTGCCTGCTCACTCAAATCAATCGGAATGTGGAAGCATACATGGATGACATCGTGGTTAAGTCACGCAAAGGTTTCGACCTACTGACTGACCTTGCTGAAACCTTTGCCAATCTGAGGAGATATGATATCAAGCTTAATCTGTCAAAGTGTACATTCAGAGTTCCTGGTGGCAAGTTACTCGGTTTCCTCGTTTCCGAACGTGGGATCGATGCAAACCCAGAGAAACTTGGTGCAATCCTCCGAATCAAACGCATGTGTGTGTACACGACACTCAGAAGCTTACCGGTTGTTTGGCCGCTTTGAGTCAATTCATCTCTCGTCTCGGTGAAAAGGCACTGCCTCTTTACCAACTGATGAAGAAATCTGACAAGTTCGAGTGGACTCCTGAAGTTGACGCGGCGTTTGCAGAGCTCAAAACCCTTCTATCCACCCAGCCGGTGCTTGCTGCCCCAATCAGCAGAGAGCCTTTACTGCTTTATATCGCAGCCACCGGACAAGTTGTCAGTACAGTACTCATGTCGAGCGGGAAGAAGAAGGCAAGGCATACAAGGTTCAGCGCCCAGTATACAATATTTCTGAAGTTCTAACCCCATCCAAGCAAAGATATCCGCATTATCAGAAGCTTGTCTATGGGATTTACTTGACCACGAAGAAGGTTGCACATTACTTCTCAGATCATTCAATTACAGTCGTCAGCGACGCCCCATTGTCAAAAATATTGAATAATAGAGATGCAACTGGTCAAGTGGCTAAATGGGCGATTGAACTCCTTCCACTGGACATCAAGTTTGAGGCAAAGAATGCAATCAAATCTCAGGCAATAGCAGATTTTCTCGTCGAGTGGATTTAACAATAGCTGCCGACTCAGATTCAGTCGGAACATTGGACTATGTTCTTTGATGGGTCCAAGATGTTGAAAGGTTCGGGTGCTGGGGTAGTCCTGGTATCTCCGCAAGGCGACAAGCTAAGTTATGTTCTCTAGATTCATTTTGACTCCTCCAACAATGAAGCTGAATATGAAGCACTTCTGTGAAGGAAATATGCCTTAGAGGCAATAATAAAGTTATTGTTTATTTCCTTATATCATGATAAATGTTTATTATTCATGCTAGAATTGTATTAACCGAAAACATAATACATGTGTGAATAACATAGACAAACAGAGTGTCACTAGTATGCCTCTACTTGACTAGCTCGTTGATCAAAGATGGTTAAGTTTCCTAACCATTGACATGGGTTGTCATTTGATTAACGGGATCACATCATTAGGAGAATGATGTGATTGACTTGACCCATTCCATTAGCTTAGCACTCGATCGTTTAGTATGTTGCTATTGCTTTCTTCATGACTTATACATGTTCCTATGACTATGAGATTAGGCAACTCCCGTTTACCGGAGGAACACTTTGTGTGCTACCAAACGTCACAACGTAACTGGGTGATTATAAAGGTGCTCTACAGGTGTCTCCGAAGGTACTTGTTGGGTTGGCATATTTCGAGATTAGGATTTGTCACTCTGATTGTCGGAGAGGTATCTCTGGGCCCTCTCGGTAATGCACATCACTTAAGCCTTGCAAGCATTGCAACTAATGAGTTAGTTGCGGGATGATGTATTACGGAACAAGTAAAGAGACTTGCCAGTAACGAGATTGAACTAGGTATTGAGATACCGACGATCGAATCTCGGGCAAGTAACATACCGATGACAAAGGGAACAACTTATGTTGTTAAGCGGTCTAACTGATAAAGATCTTCGTAGAATATGTGGGAGCCAATATGAGCATCCAGGTTCCGCTATTGGTTATTGACCGGAGACGTGTCTCGGTCATGTCTACATAGTTCTCGAACCCGTAGGGTCCGCACGCTTAACGTTTCGATGACAGTTATTATGAGTTTATATGTTTTGATGTACCGAAGATTGTTCGGAGTCCCGGATGTGATCACGGACATGACGAGGAGTCTCGAAATGGTCGAGACATGAAGATTGATATATCGGAAGCCTATGTTCGGATATCGGAAGTGTTCCGGGTGAAATCGGGATTTTACTGGAGTACCGGAAGGTTACCAGAACCCCCCGGGGGCTTAATGGGCCATAGTGGGCCTTGTGGAGAAGAGGAGAGGCGGCCAGGGCAGGGCCGCACACCCCTCCCCCTAGTCCGAATAGGACAAGGAGAAGGGGCGGTGTCCCCCCTTTCCTTCCTCTCTCCCTCCTCTTTCCCCTCCACTCCTAGTCCAACAAGGAAAAGGGAGGGAGTCCTACTCCCGGTAGGAGTGGGACTCTTCCTGGCGCGCCCCCTCTAGGCCGGCCGCACCTCCCCCCTTGCTCCTTTATATACGGGGGTAGGGGGGCACCCTAGAGACACAACAATTAATCGTTTGATCTTTTAGCCATGTGCGGTGCCCCCCTCCATCATAGTACACCTCGACAATACTGTAGCAGTGCTTAGGCGAAGCCCTGCGTTGGTAGAACATCATCATTGTCACCACGCCGTCATGCTGACGAAAGTCTCCCTCAACAATCGGCTAGATCGGAGTTCGAGGGACATCATCGGGCTGAACGTGTGCTGAACTCGGAGGTGCCGTGCGTTCGGTACTTGATCAGTCGGATCGTGAAGACGTACGACTACATGCAAGGAGAAAATTGGAAAAGAAGTTTGAGGGGTTAGAGCTTCACCATATACCCCGACTGAAAAATCAAGCAGTCGATGACTTGGCAAAGATAGGTTCCAAGAGGGAGCCCATTCCCAGCAATGTGTTTTTGGAACATATTCACACACCTTCAGTTCAAGAGGATCCTTTCACTGAAGAGCCCCCACAGCCTAAGAGTGCCACTGATTCGACTGAAGTTTAAATCCCAGCCGTCGTTGACTTGGTCATGGAGGTTTTAGTTGTCATTCCCGATTGGACAGTGCCATACATGAAGGAAATATGCCCTAGAGGCAATAATAAAGTTATTATTTATTTCCTTATATCATGATAAATTTTTATTATTCATGCTAGAATTGTATTAACCGGAAACATAATACTTGTGTGAATACATAAACAAACAGAGTGTCACTAGTATGCCTCTACTTGACTAGCTTGTTGATCAAAGATGGTTATGTTTCCTAGCCATAGACATGAGTTGTCATTTGATTAATGGAATCACATCATTAGGAGAATGATGTGATTGACATGACCCATCCCATTAGCTTAGCACCCGATCGTTTAGTATGTTGCTTTCTTCATGACTTATACATGTTCCTATAACTATGAGATTATGCAACTCCCGTTTACCGGAGGAACACTTTGTGTGCTACCAAACGTCACAACGTAACTGGGTGATTATAAAGGAGCTCTACAGGTGTCTCCAAAGGTACATGTTGGGTTGGCGTATTTCGAGATTAGGATTTGTCACTCCGATTGTCGGAGAGGTATCTCTGGGCCCTCTCGGTAATGCACATCACTTAAGCCTTGCAAGCAATGCAACTAATGAGTTAGTTGTGAGATGATGTATTACGTAACGAGTAAAGAGACTTGCCGGTAACGAGATTGAACTAGGTATTGAGATACCGACGATCGAATCTCGGGCAAGTAACATACCGATGACAAATGGAACAACGTATGTTGTTATGCGGTCTGACCGATAAAAGATCTTCGTAGAATATGTGGGAGCCAATATGAGCATCCAGGTTCCGCTATTGGTTATTGACCGGAGACGTGTCTCGGTCATGTCTACATTGTTTTCGAACCCGTAGGGTCCGCACGCTAACGTTACGATGACAGTTTCATTATGAGTTTATATGTTTTGATGTACCGAAGGTTGTTCGGAGTCCTGGATGTGATCACGGACATGACGAGGAGTCTCGAAATGGTCGAGACATGAAGATTGATATATTGGAAGCCTATGTTTGGACATCAGAAGTATTCCGGGTGAAATCGACATTTTCCCGGAGTACAGGGAGGTTACCGGAACCCCCTGGTAACCTAATGGGCCTTAATGGGCCTAGTGGAAGAAGAGGAGAGGAGGCCAAGGGGCAGCTGCGCGCCCCTCCCCCCCCCCCCAAGTCCGAATTGGACAAGGAGGGGGGGCGGCGCCCCCCCCCCCTTTCCTTTCCCCTCTCTCTCTCCTTCCCCCCCAAGTCCTAGTCCAACATGGAAAAGGGGGGAGTCCTACTCCCGGTAGGAGTAGGACTCCTCCTGGCGCGCCCCTTGCCTGGCCGCACCTCCTCCCCCTTGCTCCTTTATATACGGGGGCAGGGGGGCACCGCAGAGACACAACAATTGATCATTGATCTCTTAGCCGTGTGCGGTGCCCCCCTCCACCATAATCCTCGATAATATTGTAGCGGTGCTTAGGCGAAGCCCTGCGACGGTAGAACATCAAGATCATCACCACGCCGTCGTGCTGACGGAACTCTTCCCCTACACTTTGCTGGATCGGAGTCTGGGGATAGTCATCGAGCTGAACGTGTGCAAGGACTCGGAGGTTCTGTAGTTTCGGTGCTTGATCGGTCGGGCCGTGAAGATGTACGACTACATCAACCGCTTCCGCTATCGGTCTACGAGGGTACGTGGACAACACTCTCCCCTCTCGTTGCTATGCATCACCATGATCTTGCGTGTGCATAGGAAATTTTTTGAAATTACTACGTTCCCCAACAGTGGCATCCGAGCCTGGTTTTATGTGTAGATGTTATATGCACGAGTAGAACACAAGTGAGTTGTGGGCGATATAAGTCATACTGCTTACCAGCATGTCATACTTTGGTTCGGCGGTATTGTTGGATGAAGCGGCCCGGACCGACATTACGCGTACGCTTACGCGAGGCTGGTTCTACCGACGTCCTATGCACACAGGTGGCTGGCGGGAGTCAGTTTCTTCAACTTTAGTTGAACCGAGTGTGGCTACGCCCGGTCCTTGCGAAGGTTAAAACAACACCAACTTGAGAAACTATCGTTGTGGTTTTTGATGCGTAGGTAAGAACGGTTCTTGCTAAGCCCGTAGCAGCCACGTAAAACTTGCAACAACAAAGTAGAGGACGTCTAACTTGTTTTTGCAGGGCATGTTGTGATGTGATATGGTCAAGACATGATGCTAAATTTTATTGTATCATGTTTTGTAACTGAGTTATCGGCAACTGGCAGGAGCCATATGGTTGTCGCTTTATTGTATGCAATGCAATCGCCCTGTAATGCTTTACTTTATCACTAAGCGGTAGCGATAGTCGTAGAAGCATAAGATTGGCGAGACGACAACGATGCTACGATGGAGATCAAGGTGTCGCGCCGGTGACGATGGTGATCATGATGGTGCTTCGAAGATGGAGATCGCAAGCACAAGATGATGATGGCCATATCATATCACTTATATTGATTGCATGTGATGTTTATCTTTTATGCATCTTATCTTGCTTTGATTGACGGTAGCATTATAAGATGATTCCTCACTAAATTTCAAGATAAAAGTGTTCTCCCTGAGTATGCACCGTTGCCAAAGTTCGTCGTGCCTAGACACCACGTGATGATCGGGTGTGATAAGCTCTACGTCCATCTACAACGGGTGCAAGCCAGTTTTGCACACGCAGAATACTCAGGTTAAACTTGACGAGCCTAGCATATGCAGATATGGCCTCGGAACACTGAGACCGAAAGGTCGAGCGTGAATGATATAGTAGATATGATCAACATAGTGATGTTCACCATTGAAAGCTACTCCATTTCACGTGATGATCGGTTATGGTTTAGTTGATTTGGATCACATGATCACTTAGATGATTAGAGGGATGTCTTTCTAAGTAGGAGTTCTTAAGTAATATGATTAATTGAACTTAAATTTATCATGAACTTAGTACCTGATAGTATCTTGCTTGTTTATGTTTGATTGTAGATAGATGGCCCGTGCTGTTGTTCCGTTGAATTTTAATGCGTTCCTTGGGAAAGCAAATTTGAAAGATGATGGTAGCAATTACACAGACTGGGTCCGTAACTTGAGGATTATCCTCATTGCCGCACAGAAGAATTACGTCCTGGAAGCACCGCTAGGTGCCAGGCCTGCTGCTGGAGCAACGCTAGATGTTATGAACGTCTGGCAGAGCAAAGCTGATGACTACTCTATAGTTCAGTGTGCCATGCTTTACGGCTTAGAACCGGGTCTTCAACGACGTTTTGAACGTCATGGGGCATATGAGATGTTCTAGGAGTTGAAGTTAATATTTCAAGCAAATGCCCGGATTGAGAGATATGAAGTCTCCAATAAGTTCTATAGCTGCAAGATGGAGGAGAACAGTTCTGTCAGTGAGCATATACTCAAAATGTCTGGGTATAATAATCACTTGATTCAACTGGGAGTTAATCTTCCGGATGATAGCGTCATTGACAGAATTCTCCAATCACTGCCACCAAGCTACAAGAGCTTTGTGATGAACTATAATATGCAAAGGATAGAGAAGACTATTCCCGAGCTCTTCGCGATGCTAAAAGCTACGGAGGTAGAAATCAAGAAGGAGCATCAAGTGTTGATGGTCAACAAGTCCACTAGTTTCAAGAAAAAGGGCAAAGGGAAGAAGAAGGAGAACTTCAAGAAGAACAACAAGCAAGTTGCTGCTCAAGAGAAGAAACCCAAGTCTGGACCTAAGCCTGAAACTGAGTGCTTCTACTGCAAGCAGACTGGTCACTGGAAGCGGAACTGCCCCAAGTATTTGGCGGATAAGAAGGATGGCAAGGTGAACAAAGGTATATGTGATATACATGTTATTGATGTGTACCTTACTAGAGCTAGCAGTAGCACCTGGGTATTTGATAATGGTTCTGTTGCTAATATTTGCAACTCGAAACAGGGACTACGGATTAAGCGAACACTGGCGAAGGACGAGGTGACGATGCGCGTAGGAAATGGTTCCAAAGTCGATGTAATCGCGGTCGGCACGCTACCTCTACATCTACCATCGGGATTAGTATTAGACCTAAATAATTGTTATTTGGTGCCAGCGTTGAGCATGAACATTATATCTGGATCTTGTTTGATGTGAGACGGTTATTCATTTAAATCAGAGAATAATGGTTGTTCTATTTATATGAGTAATATCTTTTATGGTCATGCACCCTTGAAGAGTGGTCTATTTTTGATGAATCTCGATAGTAGTGATACACATATTCATAATGTTGAAGCCAAAAGATGCAGAGTTGATAATGATAGTGCAACTTATTTGTGGCACTGCCGTTTAGGTCATATCGGTGTAAAGCGCATGAAAAAACTCCATACTGATGGACTTTTGGAACCACTTGATTATGAATCACTTGGTACTTGCGAACCGTGCCTCATGGGCAAGATGACTAAAACGCCGTTCTCCGGCACTATGGAGAGAGCAACAAATTTGTTGGAAATCATACATACAGATGTATGTGGTCCGATGAATGTTGAAGCTCGTGGCGGATATCGTTATTTTCTCACCTTCACAGATGATTTAAGCAGATATGGGTATATTTACTTAATGAAACATAAGTCTGAAACATTTGAAAAGTTCAAAGAATTTCAGAGTGAAGTTGAAAATCATCGTAACAAGAAAATGAAGTTTCTACGATCTGATCGTGGAGGAGAATATTTGAGTTACGAGTTTGGTCTACATTTGAAACAATGCGGAATAGTTTCGCAACTCACACCACCCGGAACACCACTGCGTAATGGTGTGTCCGAATGTCGTAATCATACTTTACTTGATATGGTGCGATCTATGATGTCTCTTACAGATTTACCGCTATCGTTTTGGGGTTATGCTTTAGAGACGGTCGCATTCACGTTAAATAGGGCACCATCAAAATCCGTTGAGACGATGCCTTATGAACTATGGTTTGGAAAGAAACCAAAGTTGTCGTTTCTGAAAGTTTGGGGCTGCGATGCTTATGTGAAAAAGCTTCAACCTGATAAGCTCGAACCCAAATCGGAGAAATGTGTCTTCATAGGATACCCAAAGGAGACTGTTGGTACACCTTCTATCACAGATCCGAAGGCAAGACATTCGTTGCTAAAAATGGATCCTTTCTAGAGAAGGAGTTTCTCTCGAAAGAAGTGAGTGGGAGGAAAGTAGAACTTGATGAGGTAACTGTACCTGCTCCCTTATTGGAAAGTAGTACATCATAGAAACCGGTTTTTGTGACACCTACACCAATTAGTGAGGAAGCTAATGATGATGATCATGAAACTTCAGATCAAGTTACTACTGAACCTCGTAGATCAACCAGAGTAAGATCCGCACCAGAGTGGTACGGTAATCCTGTTCTGGAAATCATGCTACTAGATCATGATGAACCTATGAACTATGAAGAAGCGATGGTGAGCCCAGATTCCGCAAAATGGCTTGAAGCCATGAAATCTGAGATGGGATCCATGTATGAGAACAAAGTGTGGTCTTTGGTTGACTTGCCTGATGATCGGTAAGCAATTGAGAATAAATGGATCTTCAAGAAGAAGACTAACGCTGACGGTAATATTACTGTCTACAAAACTCGACTTGTTGCAAAAGGTTTTCAACAAGTTCAAGGGATTGACTACGATGAGACCTTCTCACCCGTAGCGATGCTTAAGTCTGTCCGAATCATGTTAGCAATTGCCGCATTTTATGATTATGAAATTTGGCAGATGGATGTCAAAACTGCATTCCTGAATGGATTTCTGGAAGAAGAGTTGTATATGATACAACCAGAAGGTTTTGTCGATCCAAAGGGAGCTAACAAAGTGTGCAAGCTCCAGCGATCCATTTATGGACTGGTGCAAGCCTCTCGAAGTTGGAATAAACGCTTTGATAGTGTGATCAAAGCATTTGGTTTTGTACAGACTTTTGGAGAAGCATGTATTTACAAGAAAGTGAGTGGGAGCTCTGTAGCATTTCTGATATTATATGTAGATGACATATTACTAATCGGAAATGATATAGAATTTCTGGATAGCATAAAGGGATACTTGAATAAGAGTTTTTCAATGAAAGACCTCGGTGAAGCTGCTTACATATTGGGCATTAAGATCTATAGAGATATATCAAGACGCTTAATTGGACTTTCACACAGCACATACCTTGACAAAGTTTTGAAGAAGTTCAAAATGGATCAAGCAAAGAAAGGGTTCTTGCCTGTGTTACAAGATGTGAAGTTGAGTAAGACTCAATGTCCGACCACTGTAGAAGATAGAGAAAAAATGAAAGATGTTCCCTATGCTTCAGCCATAGGCTCTATCATGCATGCGATGCTGTGTACCATACCTGATGTGTGCCTTGCTATAAGTCTAGCAGGGAGGTACCAGAGTAATCCAGGAGTGGATCACTGGACAGCGGTCAAGAACATTCTGAAGTACCTGAAAAGGACTAAGGATATGTTTCTCGTATATGGGGGTGACAAAGAGCTCATCGTAAATGGTTACATTGATGCAAGCTTTGACACTGATACGGACGATTCTAAATCGCAAACCGGATACGTGTTTACATTGAACGGTGGAGTTGTCAGTTGGTGCAGTTCTAAACAAAGCGTCGTGGTGGGATCTACATGTGGAGCGGAGTACATAGCTGCTTCGGAAGCAGCAAACGAAGGAGTCTGGATGAAGGAGTTCATATCCGATCTAGGTGTCATACCTAGTGCATCGGGTCCAATGAAAATCTTTTGTGACAATACTGGTGGAATTGCCTTGGCAAAGGAATCCAGATTTCACAAGAGAACCAAGCACATCAAGAGACGCTTCAATTCCATCTGGGATCTAGTCCAGATGGGAGACATAGGGATTTGCAAGATACATACAGATCTGAATGTAGCAGACCCATTGACTAAGCCTCTTCCACGAGCAAAACATGATCAGCACCAAGGCTCCATGGGTGTTAGAATCATTACTGTGTAATCTAGATTATTGACTCTAGTGCAAGTGGGAGACTAAAGGAAATATGCCCTAGAGGCAATAATAAAGTTATTATTTATTTCCTTATATCATGATAAATGTTTATTATTCATGCTAGAATTGTATTAACCGGAAACATAATACATGTGTGAATACATAGACAAACAATATGTCACTAGTATGCCTCTACAAGACTAGCTCATTAATCGAAGATGGTTATGTTTCCTAACCATAGACATGAGTTTTAATTTGATTAACGGGATCACATCATTAGGAGAATGATGTGATTGACATGACCCATTCCATTAGCATAGCACCCGATCGTTTAGTATGTTGCTTTCTTCATGACTTATACATGTTCCTATAACTATGAGATTATGCAACTCCTGTTTACCGGAGGAACACTTTGTGTGCTACCAAACGTAACTGGGTGATTATAAAGGAGCTATACAGGTGTCTCCAAAGGTACATGTTGTGTTGGCGTATTTCGAGATTAGGATTTGTCACTCCGATTGTCGGAGAGGTATCTCTGGGCCCTCTCGGTAATGCACATCACTTAAGCCTTGCAAGCAATGCAACTAATGAGTTAATTGTGAGATGATGTATTACGTAACGGGTAAAGAGACTTGCCGGGCGGTCTGACCGATAACATACCGATGACAAAGGGAACAACATATGTTGTTATGCGGTCTGACCGATAAAAGATCTTCGTAGAATATGTGGGAGCCAATATGAGCATCCAGGTTCCGCTATTGGTTATTGACCGGAGATGTGTCTCGTTCATGTCTACATTGTTCTCGAACCCGTAGGGTCCGCACGCTTAACGTTACGATGACAGTTTCAATATGAGTTTATATGTTTTGATGTACCGAAGGTTGTTCGGAGTCCCGGATGTGATCACGGACATGACGAGGAGTCTCAAAATGGTCGAGACATGAAGATTGATATATTGGAAGCCTATGTTTGGACATCGGAAGTGTTCCGGGTGAAATCGGCATTTTTCCGGAGTACCGGGAGGTTACCGGAACCCCCCGGTAACCTAATGGGCCTTAATGGGCCTAGTGGAGGAAGAGGAGAGGAGGCCAAGGGGCAGCCGCGCGCCCCTTCCCCCAATGTCCGAATTGGATAAGGAGGGGGAGCGGTGCCCCCCTTTCCTTTCCCCTCTCTCTCCTTCCCCCCAAGTCCTAGTCCAACATGGAAAAGGGGGGAGTCCTACTCCCGGTAGGAGTAGGACTCCTCCTGGCGCGCCCCTTGCCTGGATGCACCTCCTCCCCCTTGCTCCTTTATATACGGGGCCAGGGAGGCACCCCAGAGACACAACAATTGATCATTGATCTCTTAGCCGTGTGCGGTGCCCCCCCCTCCACCATAATCCTCGACAATATTGTAGCGGTGCTTAGGCGAAGCCCTGCGACGGTAGAACATCAAGATCGTCACCACACCGTCGTGCTGACGGAACTCTTCCCCGACACTTTGCTGGATCGGAGTCCGGGGATCGTCATCGAGCTGAACGTGTGCAAGAACTCGGAGGTGCCGTAGTTTCGGTGCTTGAGTCGACGAGCTACCGTCAGTACTTTGGGGATTGAGGACAACTCCAAATCTGTTGACTGGCCGAACTCCGTTCTTCTTGGTCTATGGAGCTGAAGCTGTACTTCCGAGTGATTTGCTTCACAATGCACCCCGAGTGGAACTTTTCTCAGAGGCCGAAGAAAAACAAGCTCGGCAAGATGCTGTTGATCTTCTGGAAGAGGAAAGAGAAATGGCTCTAAACCGGTCGACCATTTATCAGCAATACCTGCGTCGATTCCACGCCAGAAACGTGAGAGGTCGAGCATTTCAAGAGGGGGACTTGGTTCTTCGAGTGGATCAGCAGGAACCACACAAGCTCGCTCCTGCTTGGGAAGGCCCCTTCATCATCACCAAAGTTCTCCACAACAGAGCATATCGCCTCTACAATGTGGAGCACAATAAAGACAAGCCACGCGCTTGGAATGCGGAGCTGCTCCGCCCCTTTTATACTTAAGCATTCATACTGTTGAGATGTAATAAGAAATACCTCCTAGTTTGATTATCAAAGACACAGTTTTACAGTCTCCTAAATGATTGTTGTTCCCTTTTATGTGTTCTAAATCGCCCCGTGGGTGCCTTAGCTGCGAATCCGCTTCGCCTAAGTTCCAAAAAAGAAAATCCTGCCGAGTGAAGAGCAAGCCCCTCACTCGAGGGCTTAGCTGCGAATCCGTTTCGCCTAAGTTTAAAAATAATCCTGCTGAGTGAAGAGCAAGCCTCTCACTCATGGGCTTAGCTGCAGTCTAGTACTTGCCTAAGTTTAAAAAATCACACCAAGTGAAGAGCAACCCTCTCACTCGGGGGCTTAGCGGCAGTCCCGCGTCGCCTAAGTTTGAAAAATCCCACCGAGTGAAGAGCAACCCTCTCACTCGGGGGCTTAGTTGCAGTCCAGTACTCGCCTAAGTTTGAAAAATCCCACCAATTGAAGAGCAACCCTCTCACTCGGGGGCTTAGCTGCAGTCCAGTACTCGCCTAAGTTTGAAAATCCCACCGAGTGAAGAGCAACCCTCTCACTCGGGGGCTTAGCTGCAGTCCCGCACTCGCCTATGTTTGAAAAATCCCACCGACTGAAGAGCAACCCTCTCACTCGGGGGCTTAGCTGTAGTCCAGTACTCGCCTAAGTTTGAAAAATCACACCGAGTGAAGAGCAACCCTCTCACTCGGGGGCTTAGTTGCAGTCCAGTACTCGCCTAAGTTTGACAAATACCACCGAGTGAAGAGCAACCCTCTCACTCGGGAGCTGAGCTGCAGTCCCGCACTCGCCTAAGTTTGAAAAATCCTACCAAGTGAAGAGCAAGCCTCTCACTCGGGGGCTTAGCAGCAGTCCAGTACTCGCCTAAGTATAAAACACGTTCCGAGTGAGGACCGATCTTCTCGCTCGGGGACTTGGCCACACGCTCTATCCCGATCCGCAAGGACGACGAGGTGCAGGTCGACTGCGACCCTCTCCTCAGGGCTATGCCATAAATACAATGTGCGCTCCATCCCGATCCGCAAGGACGATGACGTCGACTGCTACCTTCCCCTCAGAGCTGCATCACAAATACAAAGACTACTCCGAGTGAAGAAACAAGTTCCACTCGATGGCAAACACAAGCATATTCAGAGAAAGACTAAGGTCAGATAAATCTCGCGAAGTTCAGGACCACGGATTAAAGTACTCAGGCATCAGGCCCAAAGGAGTTTAACAGTTACAAAATCACTCGGCATTTCGAGGCAAATTTAAGGTGAGGCATAAAGTTTGTTCACTCCGCAGGAGGAGAGCTAGCAGGATCGACGAACTCGTCCAGGTTGATTCCATCAGCAATCCGAGTGGCAACAGCGATGAAGGTTTCCATGAAAGATTTGAAGTCGTGCCTTTTGGTATTGGCAACCTTGATCGCCGCCAGCTTCTCTTCTCTGGCTTCCTTGCAGTGGACACGAACCAGAGACAGAGCCACGTCAGCACCGCATCGAGCAGAAGACTTCTTCCATTCCTGCACTCGACCAGTGACCTCATTGAGTCGATCCATCAGAGACTCGAGGTCATTTTGGAGTGTCGCCCCTGGCCAGAAAGCTGTGTCGATTTGCGACACCGCAACTTTCAACCGAGCAAGGTAGTCGACAACACCAGCGACACAAGATTCTAGTCGGAGCACGTTCATAGCAGCTTTGTCCTTAACAGGAAAGAGTATGGGATCCAAGCCTATCTCAATTCGCCCAGTCTCTTCCTCGAAGTTCTAGCAAAATTCTGCACACGCAATACAACGATGAGTCAATAACTATATGCCGAGTCGACAGCAACAAGTCAGTTGGACAAAAGAAAGCACCTTCAAGCATAACGAATAACTTCTTGGTAAGTCCTCCCAGATAATTCTCCATCTCATCTCTTTTACAGGCAATGTCTTCTACTTTGTCGGTCAAGGTCACCTTGTCCTTCTTCAGACGAGTCGCCTCCTTGTTGGCTTCATCCAGGGCAGTCTTCAGCTTGGCGTTCTCTTCCTCCAGTTTACCGACTGAAGCAAGCTTCTGGTCGGCGAGTGCGGTTTTCTCTTCTGCTGCCTTTTGCGCAGCTGCAAGGTCCAGATCCTTCTTCGCCAGAGCCTGGCTCATTGTTTCTGAAAGAAATAACACTTGGTTCAGAGAAATGAAATAACACTCAGTTCAGAAACAAATCAGTCGACAAATGTTTCATACCAGCGGCTTCATCCTTGGCCTTCTGCAAGTTCATCTTGGCCAACTACAAGTCGAGATTGAGCTGAATCTGCTTCTAAAAATCCCACCAAGTGAAGAGCAACCCTCTCACTCGGGGGCTTAGCTGCAGTCCAGTACTCACCTAAGTTTGAAAAATACCACCAAGTGAGGAGCAACCCTCTCACTCGGGGGCTTAGCTGTAGTCCAGTACTCGCCTAAGTTTTAAAATCCCACCGACTGAAGAGAAACCCTCTCACTCGGGGGCTTAGCTGCAGTCCCGCACTCGCCTAAGTTTGAAAAATCCCACCGAGTAAAGAGCAACCCTCTCACTCGGGGCTTAGCTGCAGTCCAGTACTCGCCCAAGTTTGAAAAATCCCACCGAGTGAAGAGGAACCCTCTCACTCGGGGGCTTAGTTGCAGTCCAGTACTCACCTAAGTTTGAAAAATACCACCGAGTGAAGAGAAACCCTCTCACTCGGGGGCTGAGCTGCAATCCCGCACTCGCCTAAGTTTGAAAAATCCTACCAAGTGAAGAGCAAGCCTCTCACTCGGGGGCTTAGCTGTAGTCCAGTACTCGCCTAAGTATTAAACACGTTCCGAGTGAGGGCCGATCTTCTCGCTCGGGGACTTGGCCACACGCTCTATCCTGATCTGCAAGGACGATGAGGTGCAGGTCGACTGCGACCCTCTCCTCAGGGCTGTGCCATAAATACAATGTGTGCTCCATCCCGATCCGCAAAGACGACGACGTCGACTGCTACCTTCCCCTCAGAGCTGCATCACAAATACAAAGACTATTCCGAGTGAAGAAACAAGTTCCACTCGGAGGCAAACACAAGCATATTCAGAGAAAGACCAAGGTCAGATAAATCTCGCGAAGTTCCGGACCACAGATTAAAGTACTCAGGCATCAGGCCCGAAGGAGTTTAACGGTTACAAAATCACTCGGCATTCCGAGGCAAATTTAAGGCGAGGCATAAATTTTGTTCACTCCGCAGGAGGAGGGCTAGCAGGATCGACGAACTCGTCCAGGTCGATTCCATCAGCAATCCGAGTGGCAACAGCGATGAAGGTTTCCATGAAAGATTGGAAGTCGTGCCTTTTGGTATTGGCAACCTTGATCGCCGCCAGCTTCTCTTCTCTGGTTTCCTTGAAGTGGACACGAACCAGAGACAGAGCCACGTCAGCACTGCATCGAGCAAAAGACTTCTTCCATTCCCGCACTCGACCAGGGACCTCATTGAGTCGAGCCATCAAAGACTCGAAGTCATTTTGGAGTGTTGCCCCTGGCCAGAGTGCTGTGTCGATTCGCGACACCGCAACTTTCAACTGAGCAAGGTAGTCGACAACACCAGCGACACAAGATTCTAGTCGGAGCACGTTCATAGCAGCTTTGTCCTTAACAGGAGAGAGTATGGGGTCCAAGCCTGTTTCAATTCGCCCAGTCTCTTCCTCGAAGTTCTGGCAAAATTCTACACACGCAATACAACGATGAGTCAATAGCTATATGCCGATTCGACAGCAACAAGTCAGTTGGACAAAAGAAAGCACCTTCAAGCATAACGAATAACTTCTTGGCAAGTCCTCCCAGATAATTCTCCAGCTCATCTCTTTTGCGGGAAATGTCTTCTACTTTGTTGGTCAAGGTCATCTTGTCCTTCTTCAGACGAGTCGCCTCCTTGTTGGCTTCATCCAGGGCAGTCTTCAGCTTGGCGTGCTCTTCCTCCAGTTTACCGACTAAAGCAAGCTTCTAGTCGGCGAGTGCGGTTTTCTCTTCTGCTGCCTTCTGCGCAGCTACAAGGTCCAGATCCTTCTTCGCCAGAGCCTGGTTCATTGTTTCTGAAAGAAATAACACTTAGTTCAGAGAAAGGAAATAACACTCGGTTCCAAAACAAATCATTCGACAAATGTTTCATACCAGCGGCTTCATCCTTGGCCTTCTGCAAGTTCGTCTTGGCCAACTCCAAGTCGAGATTGAGCTGAATCTGCTTCTGCTCCAGGTCAGCAAAACGAGCTCCAAGTTCACAAGATTTCTGTGATCAGAGGATGGTTTGTCAACAGATGCGATGATTGGTTACTTGAGAATAATAAAGTGACAAATTCAACAAGTTCTAAGACTACTGCCGAATCAAACATTCAACAGTAGTCTCGGGGACTACACCCAATGGGTGCACTAGCGTGCCCCCACTGGTCAGTTTCCACTCGACATGGTCCATCCAGGTTGAGTGTAAAAAATGAGAGAAAAGTTTTTCTCATACCACAGTCGACTGCCCGCAGTCGACTACGGTCTCGAGGACTACACCCAGTGGTTGCACTTAGCGTGCCCCCACTGGTTCAGGTTCCACTCGACCAGTTGAATTAAGTTTATATTTAGAGAGAACTAAGTTATTTTTAGAAAGAACTAGTTTTTTTTTCTATTTATAGTAAGTTTATATTTAGTAACAACTTGTTGAATTAATAGAACTAGTTGAACATGTCATATTTGTTGTTATTTTTTTAGTTTAAGCAATTATTCGGGATGTATTATTGATAAGTTACAGGGTTTTTGTTTTTGCAGAAATCAAGGAGCCCCTCCATCATCCCCGCCGTCGTCCCCGTCACCGACCCCCTCTGACATCGAGGTGAGACCAGCCAAATCTCCATGTCAATATGAGTCCTGTAAGATATGATGTAGATAAAAACATGTATATCTTGTGTTGCTCAAATAGGATATGTGGTTGCCCAAGTGGCCGGTCTTGTTCAGGTTACACCTCCGACTGGCCTATGTTTTGCCGGAGTGTTGATTAATTTCCGTTCCGGCAAATTTCAGGTACTCGATATGTCCTTTTTTAGCAAAGGTCATGCCAGATTTTTCCGTGAATTCTGGCATGACTTGTGCTAGAATATGTAGGAAATATCGAGTGGCCTGGATTTTCTCGAAAAATAATTAAACGACATTTCGACAGACCGATAGTCAACCCGTGATGAATAATAATGATCTAATTTAGGTTTTTTAGTACATATATTTAATTGTACAAGTTTAACCTTTGAATTATGAACATAGGAAATGTCGTACTCGGACGACGAAAGTCTCCCGGGGGAGTGCAGCTGGTGCCACGACGATCGAGGTCTGTGCGACAAGCCTCACCTGGACGAAGATCGGCGCTTCAACATTAAGCTCGAGGAGACCTTCGATGTTGAAATGGTACGCAACGACGACAAGTGTTTTTTTCATAATTAAGCACGACTTCAACTATTTCAACGTCTAATTTTCATCTTTTACAATTCTACTAGCTTATCCCATGCCATGCAAGTCGCTATGTATTGGAGAGGATGGGTTTTGAAGACCATGAAAATTTTGAAACAAAGAAAATACACCAAAGGACCCATCATGATATGGATTTTGAAGTAAATCTGTACAATTCTCAGAGCGTAACCCATTTTGGTTGCCATAATTGGGAAGCACTTTGCAAAATGTATGGTTTTTATGAGGATATGATTGTCACCATGGATCTTGGTGATCCTGACATCGAGCAAGACAATATGGACATTTGGGTCCCTGTTGATACGCTTCCGATTCTACCGCTATGTGAGTTTCTCAAACATAGTTATTAACTAATTTATATTGTTTATTTCAAAATAGTTGATAGCTTATTTCCATTGACAGCTTATTTTCATTCTTCAAAGAATGTGCGGAAGATGGTAGAGAAAACCCACTACACCGATGGCTCCGAATTAACTTATAAGGAGAAAAATCATCTGATCGCATTTTGTACTGATCTTGAGAATTACAATACCTATTATCGAACTCCTCCAAATTATGGTGAATACGTGCCACTAGTGCACGTGTTGAACCACCGTAACTTCTATGGAGATACCCTGGTAAGATTTTTTACTATTACGACATCCGTGCATCTTTTGCATACTTCTAAAACTAGTACATCATTGCTAACTACAAAGTTATTACTATGTTTTTCAACAGAAAATCCCGATGGATTGTGTGCCTCATCTGATGTATCAGAATGGTCGCCTTGATGTTCTGAACATACAGCCAGGTCATCCTATGTATCTCACCTGTGCATATCGGATTTCTAAAACCGGTGAGCACATGCTAATCAAAGAATGGAAAAATGTTTGGACAGTCGTAAGGAGGTTCTTGGAAGCAACATTAAGCGCAAGGCAAGAATTGGAGACAGGATAATCTCCATTCTCCATAATGGAGAGTCAGGGGCTATCTTATTTTTTTCTATTTTACCTTAGAGAATATAGTAGGTCCTAAGATAATGTAGTAGGTCCTATGAGGTACAATATGTTTATTATGTGGTACAATGTGTTAGAGTTGATGATGAGAAGTAGTTGTGATTATGACTAGTGACCAACTTGCTATGTGATGTCTCATTGATGAAAACGATGATCATGAGCAGGTTTCATATGAAAATGATGTATTATGATGATAATTTGTTAATGATATGATGATGATGATTTTTATTATATTATTGGGTGAAAGAACCGCGGATTAGTTTCAAGTGTATGTCCATCCACTTTAAACTAGTCCACGGTTCTTTCACCCTGTGATGTAATAACTCATTATGATGTAAAAACAATCTCTAAATTGCTGCTGTATGAAAACTTGTATAAAGGTGTATGAATACAACATGAAATAAAATTGAAATATGGAATAATAGTAGTAGCGCGGGCTGAGAGAAGCGCTACTAGTAATTACCAGTAGCGCTCTTTAGTGAAAGCGCTACTACTAAGTCGATATAGTAGTAGCGTGGGTTAATAAACGCTACTGCTAACCTTTAGCTGTAGCGCCTTACTAGTAGCGCCGTACCCAGCGCTACTGATAGGCATTATTCCCGCGCTATTGCTCGGGTTTTCCCTAGTAGTGGAACTTGCTAAAGTCATCAATGAAAGTAACATAATATTTTTTTCTTCCAAAAGAATCTCTTGCATGACCCCATACATCACTAAAAATAAGTTCCAAAGGAGCACGAGACACACTATTTGACTTAGGATAAGGGAGTTGGTGACTCTTTGCACACTGACAAGCATCACAAACAGACTCAATATTTTGACTAGATGACAATGGAAGATTGCCTTTATTCACTACTTGCTTGACTATGACCGAAGAAGGATGTCCTAATCTTTCATGCCATCTTGCCAAGTAGGGCTTGACGATGGAGTAGACTTGACGACAACGCTTTCGACTAAGTGCTCCGGATGTGATGGGATACAAGCCTCCAATGCATCTACCATGATGAATGAGCTCCCTCGTTGCCCGATCCTTGATGAAAAATATGTTGGATGAGTTTCAAAAAAGACATTAGTATCGGTAGATAAACGGGACATTGATGCAAGGTTTTTGTCAGCTTGTGGAACATGAAGAACATCTTTTAGAACAAGATCACGTTTAAGAGTACGGGAATTAACAGTTGCTTGATCAATGTGACAAATAACCATACCTCTACTGCTTGCGGTGTGAATTTGATCGTTGCTGAAGTATCTCTCCCTCATGGAGAGTTTTTCAAGCTCGTTGGTGACATGATCAGTGGCCCCCCGAGTCGTCGTACCAGACCGTGACATCTCCCTCTTGCTCTCTGATTGCAGCAGAGACATGACGAGCATCAGGAACAAAGTCTTCATCGTAACGATGCCAACAGTCCATGACCTCATGGCCCGGTTTCTTGCATAATTGGCATTGAACACGATTGTTGGAGGAAGGACCAGAGGAGGCGTGATTGTTGTTGAAGCCGCCTGCTGCCTCTTGAGCACTGCGTTGGATTTCCTTGAAGAGGAAAGGATGATGCAGCAAAGTAGCGTAAGTATTTCCCTCAGTTTTTGAGAACCAAGGTATCAATCCAGTAGGAGGCTACGCGCGAGTCCCTCGTACCTACACAAAACAAATAACTCCTCGCAACCAACGCGATAAGGGGTTGTCGGTCCCTTCACGGTCACTTACGAGAGTGAGATCTGATAGATATGATAGATAATATTTTTGGTATTTTTGGTATAAAGATGCAAAGTAAAATAAATAGCAAAGTAAAAAAGCAAACGCAATAATAAAGTGATGGAAGATTAATATGATGGAGATAGACCCGGGGACCATAGATTTCACTAGCGGCTTCTCTCAAGAGCATACGTGTTTTACGGTGGGTGAACGAATTACTGTTGAGCAATTGACAGAATTGAGCATAGTTATGAGATTATCTAGGTATGATCATGTATATAGGCATCACGTCCGAGACAAGTAGACTGACTCATGCCTGCATCTACTACTATTACTCCACTCATCGACTGCTATCCAGCATGCATCTAGAGTATTAAGTTCAAGAAAACAGAGTAACGCCTTAAGCAAGATGACATGATGTAGAGGGATAAATTCATGCAAATATGATAAAACCCCATCTTGTTATCCTCGATGGCAACAATACTATACGTGCCTTGCTGCCCCTACTGTCACTGGGAAAGGACACCGCAAGATTGAACCCAAAGCTAAGCACTTCTCCCATTGCAAGAAAAACCAATCTAGTAGGCCAAACCAAACTGATAATTCGAAGAGACTTGCAAAGATAACCAATCATACATAAAATAATTTAGAGAAGATTCAAATATTGTTCATAGATAATCTTGATCATAAACCCACAATTCATCGGTCTCAACAAATACACCGCAAAAAGAAGATTACATCGAATAGATCTCCACGAGAGAGGGGGAGAACATTGTATTGAGATCGAAAAAGAGAGAAGAAGCCATCTAGCTACTAACTATGGACCCGAAGGTCTAAGGTAAACTACTCACACTTCATCGGAGGGGCTATGGTATATATAGGAGGAAGAAGTACGTCGATGGAGCAAGGTGGGGCCGACGAGGGTGGAGGGCGCGCCCCCCTACCTCGTGCCCACCTCCTTTCTTTCTTGACGTGGGGTCCAAGTCTCCTGGATCATATTCGGTGAGAAAACCAATTTCCCGAAGGTTTCATTCCGTTTGGACTCCGTTTGATATTCCGTTTCTTCGAAACTCTGAAATAGGCAAAGAACAGCAATTCTGGGCTGGGCCTCCGGTTAATAGGTTAGTCCCAAAAATAATATAAAAGTGGAAAATAAAGCCCAATATTGTCCAAAACGGTAGATAATATAGCATGGAGCAAATCAAAAATTATATATACGTTGGAGACATATCACCGCCCCCTCCAGAACGGGCAGGAGCGTTGGTGTTGGTGTAGCCGCTCCCGCCTAGTCGTGCACCTGAGCCGCTGTCGCGGCCGCGCCCACCGCCGCTGCGGTTCCTCCCCTGGTGATCGCGCCCACGCCAGTACCGCGGCCACGCGAGGCGGCATTAGCTGAAGACTAGCGCACATTCATCCCATGGAGAAGATTGAGCCGTGCGTCAAAACTGAGAAGTTGGGTGTGCAGCTCCTGTACAGACACAGGTTCAACCCGCGCAGCAAGAGCCGGCACGACCGGGTTGTAGTCGAGGTCGAGGCCGGCCAGAACTTGAGAGAAGATCTCGCCTCTGGACATGGGGGCTCCGGGGCAGGCGATCTCATCTGTGAGCATCTTGATCTTGGCTAAGTATTCTGCCATAGACATGTTTCCCTTCTTGAGGTTTGTGAGCTCCATCAGTGTGTTGATCGCTTGCTTCGGTTTGAGCAGCAAACATGGCTTCGATCGCCGCCCACACCTCTGCCGATGTCTGCAGGGTAACCACCTGTGCAAGAATCTCGCGAGATAGAGAACCCATCAGAAAGCCCTGAACCTGCTGTTGCTGTGCATACCAGAGAACATGGGCGAAGTTGGCGATAGTGAGGGTTTCCGGTGGCACCTGGCTCGCCGGATCAAGGTGGTGGCCCATCTGTGCGCCCTTAATTTGGGGCAGCATGATGGCCTTCCACGTGAGGTAGTTGTTCCTCATCAGCTTCTCCTGGGGGGGTGATCCGAGGGACGTGGCAAAGGATGGGGTGGAAGAGGAGGAAGGGGTGAAGGTGGAGTTGGATGCAAGGGACGTTGCGAGAGCACTCATGGTGCTGGAGGTGGTGGAAGCGGTAGTCAAGGCGATAGGTTGAAGAACGGCTTGGCTAGATGCGATCTCTTTTGATGTTAGGAAGACGTCGCTCTGATACCATGTAAGATTATTGGGAAGCGTTAAACCCTTTGCTCGGGCGGCACTTATATTTATATGGGCAATGCCGTGGCTTACAATGAAGAAATGGTCGGTAGATCGAGATTACAGAAGGTCGGTAAGGAGTTGGCATAGAAGAAGAGATACACGTTTAAACAGAAGGAGTTCTCTCTCTATACAACTCTATACAAATATTACAACGTTTGCGTGTGTTGTGGGGGTGTGCATTTGTACCGGATGTTGTTGATCGATGCTTTGTATACAAAGCGGGACGAAAGCCTTTTTATTTTAGGTAAAAGATTCCAAGACCTAGATCTCAATTGGTAAGTTTATCCAGATCCTCAAATATTTGGGATATCATTTTGAGGTGCAACTTGACCCGGATAAGGATGATGTTTGGACTGAGACTCTAGGAATCTGTGGTAGCTCCTCATCAGAATCGACACTAAAGCCTGCTTTGAGCTAGTGATGTCTACGAGTGGGCTAAAGTTCTATATAAAAAAAACATGTGCACATCTTTGATGCAAAATTTTCATTTGGCTCGTGAGGAAATATGCCCTAGAGGAAATAATAAATATTATTATTTCTTTTCATGTTTTTCATTAAAGTTTATTTTTTATACTATAATTACAATGGTTCTCGAGTTTGTAATAACTACGAGGCTCAGACGGAAACACATGGGCATGTGTGAAATAATAAACAGTAAATATATTTCCTAATCTCGTCTCCAAGACTAACTCAAGTGTCGCATAATGGTACTATTTTCCTAATCATGGGCATAGTTAAAGTAACAAGAATGTCGGCAACTTTGAGGACACATTGTTCAAAGAACACATGTGTTGAACAAACCCAATCGATTGATATACTACGTGATCATATCGTCATTTAGTTATTAGTATAATGACATTGATGTTAATATACGCATAATTTCGTAGACCATGAGAGTATCACATACCTTCAAACCGGATGATGTACTCTGGGGTTTGTCAAGCATCAACTCTAATAGGGTGATCATAACGACAACTTTCAGATGCATGGAAAAAGTATGATAAGGGACTAGATAACTCGAGACCGGGATTTACCCCTACAGCGACTGAGAGATATTCTTAGAATCCTCTAGGTATGACTATATCGATCATCTTCTGGTCAAACACAATGTGACTTGTTCACAGGGATGCCGGAATGAAGGAAACAAAATGAAAACAAATCTGGTAACGAGGGTAACTGACATAGTGATCAAGTATTTATTCATAGGGGTGCTGATAAATCTCACCTCGAGTTTTGTAAAATATCGTGAAGCAAAGGGAATAGTACACTCGAATAACATGTTCACCAGATTAATCACAAACAACATTGAAGTTGGATTAAATCTGTCATGCACTGGTGGTGGCTAACAAAAACAATATTCATGAGGTATGTTGCATAACTAAAGGAGGATTTAAACAAGATTTGAAGTTGGATTAAAGGTACAGAACCGGAGTGGTTGCTGTTGTGTATTCAGTAGCTCAATGAGACACAAAGGATGTTGTTCCTCATGTTATTATGGCGTATATGGCACATCAGTAATGAACTTACCCATGACAAGTCAATCATCCCGGTTGAGGCCTCGAAAAAATTCCTATGCAGCCATGTGGAATCGTTGCTACTGATTAAACAACACCAGGGGTGGATGTGTTGAAGGGTAAACAAGCTATTATTTTTCCAGGCCAGGCAAGTCATAAGGGAGCTAGGATGGCGTAGGTGGATATTGTAAACTGGATTCCCCCACCATGTGGTGTTGCCAAGCTAAACATCGACGGATCCTTCAGCGGACGGAATGGCGGTCGCTGGAATGATACTCGGAGACCACAAAGGTACAGTAATTTATACGGCCTGCAGGTCGCTCTTGAACTGCTCGGGTGCACTTGAGTCTGAGCTTGCAGCGTGTGATGAGGGCCTACGACTGGCGTTACACTGGACTCAACTACCGCTTCAGGTGGAAACGGATTGCTCCGGAATCATCAAGTTGCTTAACTCTAGTCCTACAAATCGCTCTAGTAACATGTATCAGGTGACCGAGATCGCTGAGATGGTGAAGGAACGACCAGTACATTTCCGAAAAAATTGTAGATCACAAAATAATGTTGCTCATGCTATGGCAGCTCTAGGTCGTAGTCACCAACGCACTACTTGTTGGTTAGCAAACTCCCCAAAGGAGATTAGTATTATCATTTCAAACGATTGTAAGGCCCCGGTTGATTAAATGATATGCTTTCTCCCGCAAAAAAAAAAATTAGTCATGCACAAGTGGTGGGCTAACGAAAACAATATTTATGACATCGTTTAGGTATAAGATGGTTCTAACTTTGCCAAACACAATGGAAAGGACGCGACTGAGTACATGACAATGGCTGGGCTAGCCCACGCCCAAAGACTATACATTCGGTAAACCGAGGAGGCATTTCAGGAGACGAGGAGGAGCTGGCAATTTCCACATTCGGCATACTCAACCAATGGACGAGAAGGGTTCAGATTCTGGCTTTGCTCCGTGGCGAAGCATGGACATTGTGCTACCGTTTTTTTTTTCATTTCTAACAATTAATTATTGTGATAAAGACTATTTTTTTGTTGCAATGCACTAGCATTTTTGCAAGTGAATTAATTGAAGCTAAAATTCTTCTCAAGATTTCCTCACCGCGAAATGCTTGACCGTTCACGACTGCATATTTCTATCAGAAATTGATTCAATTTTGTAGTGGTCTTTTTTGGGGGTTTTCTTTTCTTTTGAGCAGACAGTGAAAAGTAAAAAAAAAAACAGACCACCACGGCCTGGCCCAGGAAGCTGTACAGCCAGCCCATATAACGCGTATCTCTGTATCTACCTTTTGGTCAGTCGCTCGAAGGAGTCATGGGGAGCCGAGGCGGCACCGAAGCCGGAGAAGATCGCCTCCGCCGCCGCCGCGTCGACACTGTCTCTTCTTCTTCTTCTTCTTCTTCTTCTTCTTCTTCCCTTGAGGTATCTACGCTCCCTAGGATGGTACTACCAACTTTTTGCCCCACCCCTCATTGTACCCTGGTTGGATTGCTCTCAGTCGAGAACCCTAGATCCATGACCCAACCAACTGACGCCATTGCTCATCCAAGTGGATATGGATGGGAAATCCAACATCTCCTTAATCCAATGGATCAATCCGTATAATTTTGCAATAATCTTTTTTTTCAGTTTTATTTTGGTAAAAAGTATGCTAGTGTTACACATTTCAGAGTGATGGAAATCATAGCTGCATATGGTTTTATTTTCTGGATTCATCTGAGTACTCGCTCATGCAAGTGGTTGTGGATGGGAAAATCCAATATCTCATTAACCAGGCGAATGTTGCTGATCTGAAACCCAATGGATTAACCCGTATAATTCTGGAATAATCTGTTTTTTAGGAAAAGAAACTATGCTAGTGTACACATTTCACGATGGAAATCATAGCTGTATATATATTTTTTTCCTCAATTCATCTGATGAGATTGCCCATCTCTTCGAATTAATTAATAATGTGTTCAGTACGGGAGAGTAGTTTAGACTGCTCCAGTCGAAGGATGGAGGCATTTTTGGATATGCTGTATCAGATTCAGACTAGCGGAGGATGTAAAAACCCGATCTCGCCAGTTTCTTAGTTTAGTGTGATTTTGCGCTTACAGCCAGTATCTCACGAACCATTCATGCACTAGGCGACTGTTGTTGATCTGAAACACAAGAGATTAATCTGTATACTTTGGCAATGTTTTGGTTTTTGTTCTCACGTAACAATAGAGCAACTAGATGTTGACAATTGCTGTTGTATTGGATTTTTTTTATTTCATCTGATGAGTCGCATTAAAGTGTTCAGGAGGAGAGAGTAGTTTAACATGCAAGGGGAGGCTCGATGCATTTTTTGATGTATGATGTGAATGTATGTTTATTTATGCCGCACCAGCACCAGCGCAGTCTGTAAATCAATGTCACTGGTTCATTGAATCACTAGTATTTTTCAACAATACAATTTCGTGTGTTCTCTTGTGCTTGCAGCTGGTATCTCTGGAACCATATTTGCACTAGACACATCAGCAACTTATCTCAGCCACTCCGTTCAAATTTTAATATCCAGTTCACTCTTCTAATTTTTATATTCATGATTTTGTGCAGAGAAGCTGCAACCTGCTCATGTTCTCCGCAATGTCCGGACCTCAAGGTTGGGCTGACCTCCCAGATGGCCTGCTTCAGTCTATTGTTGCTCTTTTGGGATCATTTGCTGACCTCCTTGCCTTCGCTGCCACCTGCCCCTCTTGGCGTGCTGCCTTCTCCTCCTATCCATGCAAATCGACGCTCTTGCCACCTCTCTTCCTCCAGCCTAATATCCCCGTGTGCTCTCCTCGCCCCCTCCCATTTAGCACCACCCTGGTACCTAAACGCCCATGCTACATCACCGACTTAGCCAACCAAGACAGGCACATGTGCTGTGAGATTCCCCTACTTGCTAATTTTATTTTCAGGATTGACCAACGGACTCCTCTGGAGAACTTCTATTTGAGGGGTGCTTCCTATGGCAATTTCATCTTGTCCAACAAACAATCATGCGTTGTTGTTGATGTCTTCACAGGTGTTAGTGTCTCGCCTCCACAACTGCCCGTCTATGAATACCCTCAGCTCTGCTATGGTGCCCTCACTTCTCCTCTAGCGTCACCCAACTCACATCTCATGCTCACCACTAGATCCCACCATTTCTTTTGGCGTGTTGGTAGCCACTCTTGGTCGGGACATCCTGCTCACAACAGAAAAATCAAGCAGCTATTGACCTTCAAAGATCAGGTATTTGGCATGGCTGAAGATCATAAGCTCTTTATCATGCACTTGGCACCCCAGATACGCATACAAGAAATAAGAGTTGCTTGGGAGGGAACCAGGACCAATGAATGCTTCAAGCAGTGGCTTGTGGTGTGTGGTGATATGCTTCTCATGGTCGGTTTCACGGTAGCTTTTCCATCATCAGGGAAAGACGTAAAAGCCTTTCGCCTTGACTTGTCGAGTGAGCCTGCAAAGTGGGTGAAGTTGGAGAAGCTTGAAAATTGTGCAATCTTCGTCAGCGTCGAGGAGAAAAGCCAGCCATTGTGTTGCATTAACCCGGAGAGATGGGGAGGGAGGAGCAACTGCATATACTGCTGTTACAATGGTTCTAATGGTTGTATCACATTGGAGTTCGGTGAGCCGGTGAAGCGAGATCCCTGCATAATATACGGTTTTGGTCTGATGCAACCTATGTGGGTTGTGCCCAGTATGTTCTCTTAGTGTCTATGATGGTTGATTGTCTTGATGCATGTCTGTTAGCGCTTGCTGTAGCAGCTTCTTTCTGTAAGAGTTTGTAAGATATTATGACTTTTGGTAGGTGTGGACCAGTAGGTTTTGGAACTTTGAAAAATGTTAGTTCTTGCCTCTTTTTTCAGCATGAATGAAACCGTCGCTTATCTTTAAGTGACCTTTATGTTTGCTCCATGTGCTTGTGTGCCTCCCACCTAGTACTACAGGAACTATTATTTCAGTGGAGCTGCACAATATTCATAATACAAAATCCTATGCATGGAAATGGAAGTTTTTTATCTAATGTGCATGATAACAAGGATATTTTTTTGGGGGGGGGGGGGGGGGGGGGGGGGGAATAGTTATATTTCCAGTGTTGTGTTCGGAACAAAACTGAGTGCTGTGGTCTGTCTTATTCTGGGAAAACAATGGCTTGGCTGCAATCAGAGTTGCTACTCTGGAAGTGGCATTAGAGTACTTCTGCTATGCTTGTTGTATATTCGTCAGGCTTTTCAGTTTCTTTGCTGGCGTCCTTACATTGGCCTGGAGCATTTTTAAATTGTGCATATTCAAAACAGTTTGTAACACAAGAAATGCATTTTGGTGCAACACCAATATGGACAAGGTATTCTCACAGATACATGAATGATATTGGCTCAAAAGGATAGCCAGATTTCATGCTCTGTGTCGCTAGATTCTTATGAACCAGTTGATTCTTGGATCTATTCTTGTTCTGTGAAAAATGGTACTAAAGTTAATAGCATCTTCATATGATGTTGCATATGTGGAAGACAGAGCACAACCATATCAAGCATATGTAGTGAGTACCCTTTGCCAAACCTGCATGGTAACACCCAGAGAGTACTATTAAACAGAGCTAGTTTCAAATAATAACTGTGGTAGCTTATGCCCTTCTGTGTGTGCCTTTTAAAACATTTTGCAAGACTGAAATCTGACATAAAAAAGATGCATGCATCACTTGACACAGAGGTTTAGGGCGACCTCATTTTTTGAAAAAATTACATGATAACTGACTGGAACCTGTTACTGTCATCCTGACTGAACTTTGGAATGGCTTCAACTGAACAAATCTTATACAGTTTCAGTCTCATGGTTGCATGTAGGCACCAAGATCCTGAAATAACGATTATTTTTCTGAAGATGAATCTGAGTATATTAGTAGAGTTTGATGTCAAAATTCGATTATTCGCTATAATTGGATCTAAAAATCTGGCTTGGGTTGATGATATGGCATCTGTTACAGTTATTCGTGATGCTTGTTGCTTTCTGCTATAGGAATGATGAAAGCTAGCTTTCATTTCTCTCTTCACTGCTCTCACTGCTCCCCTAGCATCTCCCAACTCACATCTCCTTTGTCACCTCTGCATGCCAGAATTTCTTTTGGCGTGTTGGTAGCCATTTTGGGTTGAGTTATTCTGCTCACATTGGACTATTGGAGTACTCAAGAAAGTAGTGGTCTTCGGCATTGATTATGATCAGGCTCTTTATCATGCACTTGGTACCCCAGATTCGCATAAAGAAAACATCAGTTGACTAGGAGGCAAGCACGACCAGTAACATAGATAGTAACATCACATATATCTAGATAAATAGATAATGTGGCAAGCAATAAATGAGAAAGAGAGTCATGTGATGAGTAACATCACACATATCAAGGCAAGATGAGTCTATAGCCTAATAAATAAAGTGTTGCATGTTACCACACATATGTTAGACTACCCACGGTGGGGGTAACATAGATAGTAACATCACATATATCTAGATAAAATAGATGATGTGGCAAACAATAAATGAAGAAAAAAAGGAGGGTGGTAACATAGCTAGTTACTAGTAGTATGAGTAACATCACACATATCAAGACAAGATGTGTCTATAGCCTAATAAATAAAGTGTTGCATCTGTTACCACACATATGTTACTCCCCACTATAGAGGTAGTAACATAGACATGTTACTACTCTATGTTACTACCCATTGTAGCTAGTCTTAGAGCAAGTATAATAGGTCCTACTCAGCAGGCTGTAAGCCGCTCCATGTCAGCAAAATCTCACGTGGATGAGAGAAATAAAGAAGAGAGAGGACAGCGGGGCTTCTGTTACAGCCCGGCTATAACGCCATACCCAAAGTACTGCATGCAAGGGGCGCTGCTTCCTCCCCTCCAATCAGGTGCAGTTTTCTCTCTCCCATGCATGCAACAGTAATCACTACAGCAAGTTTATTATATGAGACTTTTTTGTGAGGGCTATAAGTGACATGGCTTCTGTATAGAGCCGGCAGCGGGCTCTGCTATTAACCATGCTCTTACCCCTGCCTTGTGCGCGTGTGGTGATAAGCTTCTCCTGGTCGGTTGCCATCAATCTCTTGCATGTGGTGGTGGGGTTGGGCTAGTTTGGCGGCGTTGGACTGCGGGCTTGGCTCATGGTGGTGTCACGGCAGCGAGCCCCATCGTGCTCATGTTCGGTGCTTCGATGTAGCGGGTGACGCGAGGCGATTTTCCTGTCGGCGTGGGGCGGGTGTTCGTTGGGCATGGTTTGGCCGGCGATGCGTGCATCATGGCGTGGGGGTTGTAGAATAAATCCGATGTATATTGTTGATCATCCAAGGACCAAGCAATCACACGAATACGGCACGGAGATTTGTTAGCGAGATTCACCGATATGGCTACATCCTCGGGGCCTGACTATGGACGCTCCTCCCCATGACACCGCTCCTTTACCGCACCTGGTCGCTCTGGATGCCGGCACACGCCGCAGACTTCCCCCGCGTTCCTGTGCTATTATGTTGGCACAGGTTACATCGTGTGTCTACCCTCGCTATATATGAGAGGCCCAGGATACAAGTGTCCTATTAGGACACGACTCCATATCCTATCTAAACACAATACTACTCAGAGTCCAACTGCAACCTACCTTGCACACTATATTCGGCACAACTCCAACACAGGTACCCAGTGGCCGGTGTTGTAGATCTAGGGTTGGGGGTGGAAGCAGAAGCGGGCTGGAATGGTCCATAATGGTGTAGCCTACTACTCCGACGGCCCCTCTCTAGATAACCCAGTGACTATGTTGAGTGTAAATATCATCCTGCTTGTTTGAGGATTTCATCATCACTATGTATCGGTTCGGTTGTTTGTACATTCTTTTTATAAAGGGGGATGAAAGGCTGTTTTGAGAAACTGACAACCAATCTGATTTTTTATTCTGAGTGTAAGACCAACTATTTGATACCACACGAGCGGCTGGTTTCTCTCATGCCAGACCAAACTAGTACTCCCTCCGTTCTGATTTACTCGTCGTAGTTTTAGTTCAAATTTGAACTAAAACCACGACGAGTAAATCGGAACGGAGGAAGTAGTTGGTTGTGACATTTGCGCGAGTCTCCATGCAAAGTCTCAAGCTTTGATGGGACCTTACTTTCTATAGCATCTCTCATGACTTTTTTCTCGGCGGCAAAATTCAAACAACTGGGACGATGATCGTCCCAATCCTCTCTTGGGATATGTGAAGAGAGAATGCAAATTTCCACCTCTGAACTTGTGTTCCCAGCTGTGTACAGGGACCAAATAATTGCTACATGGAAACTGATTTCCTCCAAAATCAAGTCTAAATATCAGCTGGCAAAAAATAAAAAGAAAAATCCAAGTCTAAGGGAGCTAAAATCCCATGAATCAAGGGAGCCGTAAATATAAACTTTTTTTAATGCTAGCTGTAAATATAAACTGAGTACTAGCCTAGCCTAATATAAACTGGGTACTAGGCTCTGTTCCTTTTTGTGGAAAGGAGTCAGCATATATTTTTTTTAGGGGTGTTACCACGTTTTATATAGGAAAAAATGAGTCAGCAGGGACCGGGCCGAGCACAAAATGTTCAGTGGCGAGCAGAAGCCCATATCGGGCTGATATTAAAAAGGACAAGAAAAGAAAAAAAATCCCATATCGGGCCAGGTCGGAGAGAGATATAGCGCCGCTGGGGAAGCGAGCCGCGCGCGGCGACACCGCCGGAGAAGACACTAGCCGGCACCAGACTTCCAACGCCTTGTCATCTCCGACCGCCTGCATCCCATCCTGCTCTACAAGGTCTGGTTTGTTCCACCCCCCGCCCTCTCCCTTCTCCCTCTCTCCCTCACCTCATGAGTGGAACCCTAGTTTCCTTCAATCTCTCCTGTGCCTACCGCTGTACTGTACGTGCGTTGTGGTTCCTCCCAAGTGTCAGAACCCTATATAAATAGCTAGATTTGGTGGTTCTGAGGAGAGGATTACAACTGCCTAAGTCCCTGTAAGAATTTTAGCCCGTGTATCCATACCGCCACCTGTATTGGGCATCAACAGAGCTAGGACTGCATTTGTTCTATATTCGTGGCACCATTTTAGTATCATCTTCTTAAGATACAGATAGATGATGTCAACTGTCATGAACAGGTTTTAACTTCAGTGGAGCATTTGCAATAGAAGTTCATTTTCTGTTGCCTGATATAACTCTGCCGAGAATCAAATTCTTCATCTGTCCAAGTGTTTTAACAATGTTTTTACATGTAACTAGCTAGTAAGATGCCAAGTGTAACAATGTTTTTACATTTAACAAATCATATACATGATATAGTCTGAGTCGTCCGTGCAGAAATTATCTTGAGTTTGCAAGTGGACAGGGGGGTTAGAAGTTCAGAACTGCCTAAGTCGTTCAACTACACTAGAAGAATTTCAGCATATCCCCGTGTCGGTTATCGACAGGGCTAGAATGGCAGTTGTTCTATTCGGTGTATGCAGCAGGCAGAAGAAAAGGTAGTAACTTGCGGCACTGTTATTAACATCTTCTATATATTGATGAGTCTCATTATCATGTAGAAATCAGTTCATGTTGTCCTCATATAACACTGCAGAATCAACCGAATCAAATTCTTTGTCCGTGCAAGTGTTTAACAAAATTTTCTTACATGTTACTGTGTGAGTCATATACAAGATATGAAGGATATCTAAATGTGCTTATCCATTCTACTAGCATGCTACCTACAATTCCCATTTAGTCAACTCGTTTTGTTTCTAGCCTGTAATTTATTTATCAACTCATATTATCTCTAACCTTTCATATATTCTGTTTTGTAGAGAGTTTACCACGATGCAAAGCTCGAGCAAATTGTCTGGCCCCTTTGTCTCTACTCCCTCTGGTGTGTCGGGGCTCCAAGGTTGGACTGACCTTCCAGTTGACCTGTTGCATTCCATCATTCCTCTATTGGGATCATATGTCGAACTATCTGTGTTTGTTAGCACATGTCGTTCTTGGCGTGTTGCTTTCTCGTCATACCCATCCAAATCAACCTTATGCACGGTACTCCCGCCTCTCCTTGTCCAACCCAATCTCCTTGACCTATCTCGCCATCTCCCTTCTAGCAATGGTCGCCATGAGCTACGCAATTGTAAGCTCATCGATCTAGCCAAGCAGAACATATCCCATTGCTGCCAGATTCCTCGAAAGACTTTTGAGAACATGTGGTTTGTTGGCTCTTTCTATGGGCATCTCATCTGCTGCCTCAAAGGGAATTTTTTTATTGTTGATGTGTTCACTGGTGCCGAATTTTCACCTCCATCTCTTCCATTGAGTTGCGACTTTGACTTCTACTACTACGGCACTCTGACAGCGCGCCCTGCATCACCAAACTGCCATCTACTTGTCAGCACCCATCACTCCCTGTTTGATTGGCCCATTGGAAGTGACTCTTGGTCTCAACTCAACCTTCCCTATTCACGCATAGATCAGATTGTGGAATTCACCGGTCAGTTCATCGCACTGGATTGCCATTGGAGGATCCACATTCTGATGTTGGCTCCCCAGCTTGGCCTGGAGCAGATAACAACCAGCAGGTTTTTCGACGGCATGGCCAAATGCCCACAAAGCCGATGGCTAGTAGTATGTGGTGACATGCTTCTCATTGTTAGTGATTACGAGAGCTTGTTGTCATCTAAAGCACCAGTCCTATATAAACCATACCGTCTTGATATGTCGACCAGACCTGCAAAATTGGTGGAGGTGAAGAAGCTGGACAACTGGGCACTCTTTGTAGGGCGTGATTTCAGGAGCCCGTCGTTTTCTTGCTCGAGCCCGGAACAATGGGGAGGGTGGAGTAACCGGCTATACTACGCCCATAACTTTCAGCCTTTGACCATACATGGGTTGGGTGACGATGCAGAGGCCTTCTGGGTGTACCCAAGCATGTTCAGTTCCGATGGCTAGTACTCCCTCCGTCCGGAAATACTTGTCGGAGAAATGCATAAAAATGGATGTATCTAGAACTAAAATACGTCTAGATACATTCATTTCTCCGACAAGTATTTCCGGACGGAGGGAGTAATTTTCAGTGTGCAACTATATGTCTTGCTGCTCGACAAGCTTCTTCTGAAAAAACATCAAGGACGTCTGCAGCTTTGGATGGGTGATTTTCATGGTGGAAGGAGGGCCAAAGATCTTTGCTGTTAGTTCCATCCTTCTGTTTTCAGAACACTGTAGGAGACTTTTACTCAAGATTTTTCAGTTAGTTCGCCATTCCGTTTTCTGTTTAATCTTTACAATAGACGAATATGTAATACGTTTTGCATTAAGAAAAGTACCACGTTTTGCTTATTTGTGCTGGAATAGGTAGGTTTCTAGCCGCTTAGTTCATCATGCACGCAAGTGCTTAGACCTTAGAAAGAGGTGTGTGTTCCTTTTATCAGTTATTAGGTGTGCTGTTTAACTATTTGCTGGAACTGACAAGTTTCAAGTGTAGCTTTGCCTCAAGAGGGATAGTGGGGCCTTGTGAATTAATCAAGGGATCCCATTAGGCAGTGTATTGAAAAGGGATTCTTCTTCAGGTGCATGCTTTGGTTTCAGATTGTGTGCATCGAAATGGCCGCGTACTTGTAGTAGAAAAATGCACTCCTGAGAGCACATATGTATCTAATCAGATGCTTGGGCGGAGTATATTCATCGGGAATATTTTCTCTGATTGCTAAATGGATGAAATTCAAGTTCGCACCAGATTTTGCTTGGTCGTAATATAGGAAGGTGAAGAGCACCAAATATACTCCTGAGAACATCAGATGCGTACGCTCTTGTGTTGTTGATTGACAGCTCTTCCTCCTGTGTCCTGTATCTTCAGTTTCATCTTATGTTCAGAGAATAGCCTACATGAACATATGGCGTCGGCAGAGCTCCCGATGGAGAAAAAATGTTTTTCCTCACGAATGATCTTGGGACGATAGAATTTGTTTTTTGTACAAAAAAAATTAGTCCAACGAGAATTATGTTGCAGTATTAAAGCTGCAGTTTTCATCCCTCAAGCTTTGTTCCTAGTCGCCTACAGCTTTAGGAATCCCAAAAATTGCTCAGTTTAGTTATATGCAAGTCGCCTGAAAATTAATTTTGGGTCAGTCTATTTTTGAGCTGTTCATTTCTGCTTTAAGATTTGTGTATCTATTTTTTCTGGGATGGTCTGTGTGTTGTTTTGGGCTGTTTTTTTGACTGACCTCATATTTCGGTCAGTCAGTTTGTTAATGGGCCAAAGCCCATTACTGTGCGACATAGCCTTCCTCTCTTCCTCTTTGTTGTTTCTGTTTTTGTTCTGTTTTTATGCTTTTTATGCTTTTGTTTTTGCTTTCTTTATTATTTCTTTATTTTTATTTTACATTTATGGAATGTCAATAAGTATTTAATTATTTTTTTTAGTTTTTTATATAATTTATTTCTTCTGTAAGGGTAACACCAATACCACTAATTCATTACTTCTTAGTAACATCTTCTTTTGCAAAATTTCACTATTACGTGTCTATGCTTTCATATATAAAAAAACATAATTTTTGTTTAAATTATGTGCACATTTTGTTATTTTTATTGTTTTCACTTTATTTCTTCATAGTGGGTAATACTAATATCACTAATTCATTCCTTCTTAGAAGATATTTTTTAATTTTTGTGTGTTTAAGTATACATGCAAGTACTAATAATATGTGCGTATATTATCGTAGAATGTGAAAACTGCACTATTATATGCTTATTCTTGCATATTCCAAAATGTGCAATTTTAGTGTAAAGTTGTGTGCAAGTTTTGAAAGTTTTTTTGTTCTTCTTAAAGGTTCATTCCTTCTTAGAAAACTTCATTATCTTGTTTTTTATTTATATATTTTTTCCTTTGATAGGGTAATACAAACGCCACTAATTCATTCTTCCTTAGAAAAACTTTATTTTTGATTTTGTTTTACTTTTAGTTTTCATTTCATTTCATTTTCTTTTCTAATGGTAGTACGAGTGGCACTAACCCTTTACTTCTTAGAAAAGTTTGTTTTCTGAAACTTTCACTATTATATGTTTGTTTTTTTCAAAACTTGTGTGCAAAATTTTTCAATACTTGTTTTATTTTATTTTATTTTTTCTTAAAAGGGTAATAACAATTTCTTCTTAGGGAACTTTTTTTTGCGTAAATTCAACTCCTATATGCTTATTCTTGCATATTGTACAAAAGCACGGTTTTTGTGTAAATTGTGTGCTATGGTTTTTCATCATTTTGTGTCTTAACTAATTCTTTCTCCACTTGAAAATTTTCATTTGTTGTTTTCCTTTATTTTTGTTTTATTCATCAACGGGCTGTTGTAGGATAAACAACGATGAGTAGGCTGGGCCGCTGGGGTACCAATCACATGCATAATTTGTGATGGACCATGCTTGCATGAGATACACATCAATCACATGCAACAGTGGAGCCCTGGACTCCTCAATCCGGGGCGGCAAACAGTGCAGCCATCGGCACGTCAATCGGTAAAATATCTGGTGCACCGGAGCTGCACCGGTAGCACCACAAGTGCGGGTGCACCGGATATATTCCCCATGTCAATCACCTCGAGCGAGATTAAATATTTTTTTTGTGAAACTAGTGAGATTAATTCACATGCAATAGAGCAACGGGAATTATTTTTTACTGACCATAAATTGGTTTTCAATCGACTGATGTATAGCCTGTCCCATAATTGCTACATGGAGACCAAATATAAAGTGCAAAGAAAAAAAATCCAATTCCAAGTATACAACTCCCTCCGTCTCAAAAATAAGCGACTGAACTTTGTACCAAAATTAATACAAAGTTGAGTCACTTATTTTGAAACGGAGGGAGTACTTGTGTAAGCTCTGTTTTTTAAGAGCAGTGTTGTAGTCTCTCCGTGCTTGAAAAAAAAAGCAAATAAATTTGGTTTCAAGTCAAACAATGGAAATTTTGATAAAGTTTATGCAAAAGAATATCAAAAACTACAAGTGTTCATGTGCCTCATAAAAAATATTCGTGTGTTACAAAGATTTTTTTTAAAGAAAGAAAATAGAAAAAAGGACAAAAAGAAAAAAAAGAGAAAAAGAGATAAGCACTAAAAGAAAACTAGAATCAAAGTAACCCGGATAAATAAAACTTGGTCAAACTTCAAAAGTTGGATTTAGGAAAAACATAAATTACAATTAATTTGAATGTAGGGAGACCATTAAGTCTTCGTTTTTTAAGTTTTTTTTTGAGACATGAAGGAGACTTTAAGTGTGGGCCAACGTCTAGGACTTCAACTCGTTAGCATGGGCTGCCCAAGCACGACCCAGGGTTAGCCCACACCCAGATAAGCTAGAGGAGACGACACGAGAGCTTCTGGAAGCAGCAGCAGCAGAAGCAGAGACCAGTGTGAAAGCGTAAGGGAACGCGAGGTCTGCCGGAGCCACCACCTGCCGCCGGAGAAGACGCCGGCGTCCGTCAGCCAGCAGTAGCGCCGTCTTTGCCGTCCTCTACCTCCTGCCCCCCTGCAAGGCCTGCGCTCTCTCCCCTCCCCTCCCCTCCCTCCTCCCGCCTCCCTCTCTGGCCTAAGCCCTAGTTTCATTTCCCCTGAATTCTGAGTTCATCTTGGTTTCTGCCTGTAAATCCAGCCCTACCGCTTAGCACAGAACTCTGATTATCGTTACCAGGGTCACAAGATTTTGGGGCAAAATATACAGTAGGTGTGTACAGTTTAGTACCAAAACTCTGATTATTAATAGTGGTTTTCAGAGAAGAAGAAATTTGTGTATCTCGCATACCCAATCAAGAAAAAAAACTCTAATTAATACCTATAGAAGACTGGAATTTGATTTGGGCCGGTGTTTTGAGGAAAAATTAGTGTGTTTCACGTACCACAGAACGATCTTTAGATGGAGTGGGAAGATAGAATACATTAATATGTTGGTGTACCGGGCAGCTGCATATTTGCATTGCTATCACACATTTATAATCTCATGGTCTGAAGCTGCATAGGTGTATTGCAACCAAGTTTTAGCCTTTCAGGTGATGGTTTCCTGATGTTTTTTCAGGGGAAATTTATGTTTTTTTCTTGTTATTGTATTAATTTTTGAACATGAAATCCTACCGATGAGTTGGATGCTGACATGTTTTCTCTGTGAGCAAGGACCGTTACCACATGGTCAGTCATGGTCCCTTGGTGTTTTACACTTTTTTTGGAACCTTTTATTTTTGCTTCTCTTTTGTAGTTTCAACAGTTTTCCCTAATGAATCGAGGGCTTTCCTAATGAATCCCATAATATAAGGAAGAATCCACCCAAAACCAACCATTAAAATTACATATATTTTTACATGTGCATAACAAGTCTTGATACAGGGCATACATTAGACCCAAAGAACAACATATGTTTATCCATGGTTTTAACTTCTAACAGGCTATCTACGTTTTCACTTTTCATTTCGTCATTGTCTTGTCTTTCTAATTTGTTGCCCTTCAACTTGTTATGTTTTGCAGAGAGTTTGCCATAATGCAAAGCCCGAGCAAACTGCGTGCCGCCTCTGTGTCCACACAACCTGCTTCGTCCATGCTCCGTTGTTGGGCAGACCTCCCAGATGACCCGCTTCACACCATTCTTGCTTTGTCACGATCCTTCCGTGACATTCTTGCCTTTGCTGCAACATGCCGCTCTTGGCGTGCTGCATTCTGCTCATACCCATCCAAATATACCTTCTGCTCCAAATTCCCGCCTCTCCTCGTCCAACTGAATGCCAGTGTTCAAGCACTACCGGAATAACCCTATATGCCTACGGCCTTATCTATGCCGACGGCTTTTTGTCGGGGCCGTCGGCATAACTCGAGCTACGCAGACGGCCTGGGAAAAGCTGTCGGCATAGAGAAGCCGTCGGCATACCTCCATCTATGCCTACGGCAGCCGTAGGCATAGTTAGGCAGTCGGCATATATTGATCTATGCCTACGGTGGCCGTAGGCATAGTTAGGCTGTCGACATAGATGTGGCCCTGGTGGCCCAGGGACAAACGGCGGGCTGACGCCGTCAAATCTATGCCGACGGCCCTGACGGCGGCCGTCAGCATAGATATTATCTATATTTTTTTACTAGGAGCTGCCACGTGGCAGATCTATGCCGACGGCAAAGCCGTAGGCATAGTTTTCCATCTATGCCGTAGGCATAGCCCCGCCACGTGGCACCTCCTGGCAGCCCCTGGCCGAGAACTATGCCTACGGCATTGCCGTAGGCATAGATATTATTTGTTTTTATTTTAAATTATTTTTATTTTTTAAGTTAAATTTTGTTTAATTTAAATCTAACTTATCTAAACTTAAACATACACAAATTATACACCGATTTAGGGTAGAATTTTCCATAGATTATGAATATCCAGTTTGTTTTTGTTTTTGAGTATGTTAGAAATGTGGCCTCCTGTACTTTTGCATATAGGTCCTTCTGCTTTATTAAAATCATAAGTAATTGATACTTGGATTGATTTTGACGAAATTCATATGGTTTTTTATCAGAATCTTGAAAGGATTATGTGCTATACTATGTTTCAAATTTGAACAAACTTAAATCATGTTTGCTTCATCAGACTGTTTCAAGGATTGTGGTGGCGGGTGCAAAGGCAACTGGCTCAGGAGTGTGACCTTTCATGGACGCCAATGCCGTTGTCACTTGGAGGGAGGAAACGGCCATGTCGGGTTGACACGAAGGGAATCTTATGGTGGGTTTGTCCCACACCTTGTTCTTAAGTGTTCCTATGGGCCGACCTATCACAACCAGGTGAAAACGTCCATTGGTCAAAGATCGTCCGGTGAAAGTCAAAGGCGTAGATTTCCGGGTCAACTTGTCCAGGGTTCGACTGACCGGGGGCCTTGGGGGGGGGGACAATGCCACCAGAGCATCGCGCCGAGTCCTCATACATGTCGAAAGATGTGGTGCCATGTCTAAAGAGGCAATACGCGGCTCCGGTGTGAGGTTTGCCCTCATGAACGGCGATGCAATCGAAGTAATCCTTCTGCGGTTTTGGCGTTGCATGAATATTCCTGAACACTTGAAGCGAAATCAATTCATGAGATCTTTACACAGTGCAGACACATATGATATAATATGTGTGGCAATTTCTTATATTTTTGTAAGATGCAGGAGTATGTGAAAAAATCCCCCACCATGGATTGTTCTTCGCATGTCTACGAGTGTGGTCGGGGGCCTTTGGGGGCTAGCTATGCCATCAAATCTTGCGCCAGGTCCTCTTACATGTCTGGAAGTGTGCTGTCAGGTGCAAACAAACGACACGCGGCTCCGGAATGTGACCCCCTTCACGGAAGGCGCTGCCGCCGACACTTGCAGGGGGGGAATGGCCGCATCGAGTCGACACGAGGGGGGTCCGCTGGTGTGTTGGGCCCAGACCTTGTTTTGAAATGTTCCTATGGGCTGACCTATCACAACCAGGTGGAAAAGTACGTTGGTCAAAGGCGGTTCGGTGAAAGTCAAAGGCCTAGATCTTCGGGTCAACCGGGCTAGGATTAGGTCGGTCGGGGGCCTTGGGGGTATCAATGGTACCCAAACTTGCATTGTGTCTTAATATATGTATACAAGTGCGATGGAGGGTTGAAATAGCCAATGGAGGAACGGGCAACGCATTTCATTCACAAACCAGACACGTTCTCTCTCGATAGATAGATACTAACTCGAAGATGCTGCAGTTTACAAGCGGCCTCCGGTCAGGCTTTTGCGAAACGCGCTCAAACTTTTACCACACCCTACAAGGGGCATATGAAGACACTGTGCCCGGTCCCGGGGATTTCCGGCATCGTATGATTTTCCACAGATTTTTACGGCTTGATCTGGCATGCCACCAAGGTACATTCGCCCCCAGTTGTGGGGCTCCTCCTTCTTTGGTTGCACTAGGCCTATGCATGCTGCAAAGACATCATATATGATTTTACAAACCACTTCTGGACATCATTTCAGGTGGCCGTCGTGCAGATCTGCAATTCCCCGCATTGAAACCCTACGGATGCAGTAAATTTCTCAAATAATCCAGGCGGGCCCGAAAAATGCCATGTCCTGGCACGTGTCATAAAATGGCCCCTTTGAGAGCATGAGAATTTTTGAGGTCAACGGAGCAACAGGCAGCGCAGTTCCTTCACAAACCGAAACATTCTCTCTCTATAGCAAGATACTAACTCGAAGATGGTGTAGTTTACAAGTGGCCGCCGGTCAGACTTCTGCGAAACGCGCTCAAATTTTACCACACCTTACAAGGGCCATATGACGACACCGTGCCAGGTCCCTAGGATTTCCGACATCGTATGATTTTTCGTGGATTTTTACGGCTAGATCTAATATTCCAGGCGTGCCCGAAAAATGTCTCAAATATTCCAGGCGTGCCCGAAAAATGCCATGTCCTGGCACGTTTCATGAAATGGCCCCCTTTGAGAGCATGAAAATTTTTGAGGTCAACGGAGCAACGGGCAGCGCAGTTCCTTCACAAACCGAAACATTATCTCTCTATAGCAAGATACTAACCCAAAGATGGTGCGGTTTACAAGTGGCCGCCGGTCAGACTTCTGCGAAACACGCTCAAATTTTTACCACACCTTACAAGGGCCATATGACGACACCGTGCCAGGTCCCGAGGATTTCCGGCATCGTATGATTTTCCGTGGATTTTTACGGCTAGATCCGACATGCCGCCGAGGTACATTCGCCCCCCAATGGTATGGCTCCTCCTCCTTTCGTTGCACTAGGCCTACGCATACTGCAAAGACATCATATATGATTTACAAACCACTTATTGACATCATTTCAGGTGGCCGCCGTGCAGATCTGCATTTTTCCACATTGAAGCCCTACAGATGCAGTAAATGTCTCAAATATTCCAGGCGGTCCCAAAAAATGCCATGCCCGGGAACGTGTCATGAAATGCCCCCCTTTGAGAGCACGAGAAGTTTCGAGGTCAACGGAGCAATGGGCAACACACTTCCTTCATAAACCGGACACGTTCCCTCTCGATAGCCAGATACTAACTCGAAGATGGTGCAGTTTACAAGTGGCTGGATCCGGCATGCCGCTGTGATCCTCCTCTCCCCTCACAGATCGCCGGCAGCCGGGTCCGCCGGACCTCGTCCTGCCGCGTCCATCCATGCGTCAGGATCCGCTCCTTCCGTCCACCCACAACCCTACCTCGTGGCTAGGATTTCGATGGCCTCCACCTCTAGCGCTGCTCCGATGGCGGCGAGGCCAGAGGACGCCAGACCCTTCACCGGCGTGGACGCGGTTAGCACTTGCCCTCCTTCAGCGGTCCAAGAGAGTAAAAAAATTTAGAAGAAAAACAAAAGGGAGAACACAATTGCATGAGCTTGATTCCTATTGGTGGAAACGATTGTGCCACGGATCGATGACGTGGCGCATATCCATCCATCTAGCTCTCCACCCCACATCCATCCAGCCATCCATCCATCTAGAGAAAAGGACAAAAAAAAGCCCACGAGATAGAGCCCACCCAACTCCACCGAACGCCTCCTCCCCCTCTCTGTCTCGCGACCTCGCTCCTCGCTCCTCTCTCTCCCACGAACCCCTCTCCCTCGCCGCCGCCACCACCCACGCCGGCCTATTCCGGTGAGCTCCGGCGACGGGAAGCACTCCCCCGAGCTCCCCAAGCTCCACGCCTCCTTCCCCTCCGTCCAGAATCAGCGCTCCCGCCCTCCATCGTCCCCCGTGCTAGCTAGGGTTTCGGCCGCCACCTCACCTCCGGCGACGGCGAGGCCAGCGGGCGGCGGGTCAGGCACCGGCGAGCTCCCGAGCCCCTCTCTCTCTCTCGATCCAAGCCCCTCTCTCTCGATCCCGAGCCCCTATCTCTCGATCCCGAGCCCCTATCTCTCGATCCCCTTCTCTCTTTTGTCGCCTCACATCGCCGCCTCGGTCGCCGGCCGATTCCAGCCTACTCCGGCGAGCTCTGTCGCTGAGCTAGCTACCCAGGGCTCCCCGTTGAGCCGCTCTACCTCCTCCACTCATTCGATTCGCTTCTCCCTGCCGCCCGTGGTCGCCCCCATCGGTTCTCCCTCTTTAGGGTTTCGGTGGTGGGGAGAGGTTTGTCGTCGGCGTGCTCTTGCTCGTGGATCTAGTCGCCTGCGCCACCTCCCATGCCTCCTTGTGCACCAGCGCCTCCTGGGTTTTGCCTGTGGTGCTACTGCCCCAGATCCGTCAGCGTCGACTACCTTATCGCCTGCCACCGTGCGACGGCGGTGATTTGGCCACACCGCAACCATGGTGGTGGCGTTGCTTATGGTAAGCTCCTCAATCCCTCTGCTCCCCTGCTCGTACTACTCTCTTCGGGCATGTCATGGTCGATTTGATGCTGCTCCACGTGTCCTGTTAGTGCTTGGTGAAGGTTGGCTCACCTATTATTAGCTCAATTGATTACTGTGCTATCTTTATGGATTTGGCAATGTGGACTTTGGTCTACTTATGCTCCTGCTGCTTTACATGTTCATATTCTAGTTCTAGTTCATGTCTATGGACAGATTACAAGAAATTCTATGCTACTGTTGGTCTATCACTGCAATTATCTTGGTCTTATAGATGTTATTGTTCCTGTCCTATAGCACATGCTAGTTTCTTTATTAGTTGGCTGCTGGTTCTATTTATTCATATGTACAAGTGCTACTGTTTCTTTGTTATCTTATAAAGGATATAGTCCTTCATTTGTATATAGCTGTAACTTTCTTATTGATCAACATATACTGATTCATCTCTTTACTGCAATTACTCTGTGTTGTTCATGATTTGCTCCTGTAGTGGTATAAAATTATAGTTTCTCTTTCAAGCTGGTATGTGTGTTTGATATATACTAGTCTTTATCTAAATACCATGTATTGGTATTTCTTGTATGGTTTAGTACATCATCTACTGGTGGTTTAGTTGTATATTGTACAGGATATAGTCCTCATGGTTGCATGTAGTGTTAACTCTTTCTTTGCTTTAGCTATTTCAGATGTTTCAGATGATTTTGATGCATGCTTATACTCCTATCTATACCAGGTCCATGTGTTGTGCTTGTGTACCTATATACAGAATAGTACCCATGTGTAAGTGGGTGTATGTGTTCTGCACTTCTGCTTACGGCAGATGTTTAGTAAATGTGCTATCAATGGCCTATTTATTCTTGCAGGTTATGGACTGTATCTTTCCTTGCCAATTCCCTCTCTTAAATCTGATTTGAACAGATGCTACACTGGTCTCTTCACTTTCTTTCTCTCTCTCATACTCTCACTGATAAGAACAGGTGCTCCTTAATCTTGCCATGCCAATGATGGTGTCCTGAGGCTCTCACCATTACTTAACAGCAGATGCTGCACTACTTGATCCAATGATGCAATAGTCCTAGCACTACTAGGTTGCCTGAGGACAATCCCTACTTCAAACCCTACCTCTGGGTTAGTTGGTTAGTAGTGGGTTAGTTGGATTTCATCTGAAAACTAACCCAAGCTTAATCGAGGGATCCCCTAATCATGGAGTTAGTGCTAATTTGAGTTGATCTTTGGGTTTAGCTTTGATCTATACTTTGCTGGCTTTACTTCTCTATTGGGTTATTCTTTACTACCAATTGAACCTATTCCTTTTGGCCTTGCTGGTTACTGTTCCATTGGCTCCATTTATGCAGTGTTGGCTCTCTTCTAATGTTTCTTTTATCAACTTAATCTGATTGGGGTTTGACTAATGTTTCCAAACTCCTAAGTGCTAGCTCCTAGAGCAAAGGCATTTCCATAAGGGGAATGCTACATTTTAACCTGAATCAAGTTTTTCCTATTTGTTGTTTCTTGTTTTGCAGGTTGATGAACTAGAAGAAAGAAGCAGAAGATGAAGTAGATAGTTTAGTATAGGTTTAGTTTAGGACTTTTCCTTTCTTCTTTTATTTCCTTTTCCTCTAAGTGTAATTCCTGAATGCTTGTAGTTGACATTCATATTAATAAAGTCTATTGTTTATTATTCAGGCCAAATAATTGCAATGCTTCATTTATTATGAATATAGTTTCTTTTATTCAGTTTTTGCAATATCACTTGTCTTATTTATTATAAATATAGACTTTTTATGCCTACAGCAAAGCCGTAGGCATAGCTGAAAATCTATGCCGACGGCTTTGCCGTAGGCATAGCCCTGCTGCCAGGAGGAACCAGGAGATGACACATGGCATAGATATGCCTACGGCAAAGCCGTCGGCATAGATTCATCTATGCCTACGGCTTTGCTGTAGGCATAGCCCTGCCACCAGGAGTACCAGGGGTTGCCACGTGGCAGAGGTATGCCGACGGCATTGCCGTCGGCATATCTCTGCGACGTGGCATTGCGTGATTCGTCAGCGCTTTTGACGGCGCCGTCCGTTGCCGTCAGACGAAAAACACTGCCGACGGCTATACTATGCCGACGGCTGACGTCAGGCCGTCGGCATAGGCCCCTATGCCGACGGCTATACTATGCCGACGGTCTGACAAGACTACGCTGACGATATCTACGCCGACGGGCCTATGCCGACGGCAACCGTAGGCATAGATCTATGCCGACGGCTTAGGGGCCTATGCCGACAGCCCGTGGCCGTAGGCATAGACCGCGAGTCCGGTAGTGAAGCTGCCGACCTCTCTTCTAACAATGGTCGTCAAGACCTGCACACATGCAAAGTCATTGATCCGACCAACAAGAACGTCCCCCTTCGCTGCCAGATTCCTCGAGAAATTTATCAGGAGATGCATTTTGCTGGCACTTCCTATGGTCAACTAATTTTTTGTCGTGGTGGACATTGTCTTGTTGTTGATGTATTCAGCGGTGCGAAGGTTTCACCTCCACGTCTCCCATTCAACGGCGAATTTGAGAGGGAGATCTACTTCAGTGGCACCCTGACAGCTCCCCTTGCATCATCCAACTCACACCTCCTTGTCAGCACTACAACATCTTTGTTTGACTGGCCGGTCAGAAGTGACTTTTGGTCTGAACTCCAACTTTCTCATGCATGGATAGAACAGATTGTGGAATTCAATGGTCAGTTCATCGCAATGGATGATTGCTATGAGATATACACTTTGCAGCTGTCGCCCCAACTTGGTCTGCAGAAGATAACAACTGAGTTTGTCAGCGACCTGACCCCAAGCTCGTATGAGAAACCTTGGATGGTGGTCTGTGGTGACATGCTTATGATGGTTTTCTGTTTTAGCACATATGTTTCAGGCCGGACAGTATTTGTAATACACCACCTTGACATGTCAACCAAACCTGCAAAATGGGTGGAGGTAAAGCAGCTGGACAATTGGTCACTATTTGTTGGGGGTGATGTGAGGAGCCGGCCATTTTCTTGCTTGAGCCCAGAACGTTGGGGAGGAAGAAGCAAGTCGCTGTACTATGCGGGCCTTCGCTCTTTTATTGTGCATGGGGTGGGCGATGAGGAAGATCCAACTGCCAGTCCTATGATGGAATACAATAGAAGCTGGTGCCCCAATCTGCAACCCCTCTGGGTGTATCCGAGCATATTCTACTCAGATGGCCAGTGATCATCGCGTGCAACTATGGCTTGCTGCTCTACAAGACTACAAGCTCTGAAAAAAAATTCCCCTTGCAGCACAGAGCATGGATTTTTGCAAGTTGGATAAGACACAGGAGATGCCATGTAGCATTAGCACTTGCCAAATTTTACTTTGTTGTAAGAGAAGTGTAAAGCACAGAAAGATGTACTTAATAATCAGCTTTGCTTGCACACCAATTTACTTTGTTACCAGAAAGCATCAGATTCGCCTGCATACATCTGTTGTTGTGGTAATTCTTCTTTGACATATTGCAGTTTTGCTGAATCACAGTTGGGTCCAGAACATGCTCGGACTCTTCAGAGTCAGTCTAATTTTGCAGCACGGAAGAGGAAGCCGCCGCGGCGACACCGCCGGAGAAGGACTCATGAGAAGCACCGCCCGCCGCATCGCCGTCAATCTCCAAGGCAGGCTCTCTCTCCCTCCACCCTGGTAAGGTTTCACCTGTTCTCTTGGTTCATCTTGCACGTAACTGCCTCCTGCTTAGTACACTAGATGCATCCATATCTAGACAAATCTAAAACAACTGGGATAGAGATAGTACTTTGTTACGGCTAGATTAGATCCCCACTTGATTTTTTTATCTAAGAAATTTGGGCATCCTTTACAAGGCCTGCGCTCGCATCCTTTCCCTCGCTCCCTCTCCTGAATCCTACACCTGCATTATTGTCTCCACACAGCTAAGACTGAAGTTGCTAAAAGGTATTAGTAGTAGCATGCATCACCATTTTAATTAGTACTGTACTATCTGACTGCCATGACGAAGTGGTAATTGCAAAGAGAAATTAGCTAAAAGAAGTCCATTTTCTATGCATGTGTGTTATTATCTTGTCCTGATACAACTCTGCCGAAATCTATTGAATCAAATTCCTTATTTGTCCAACTGCCTTTGAACATATTTTCTTACTGCTGATGTGTTCACCGGTCCCGTGGTTTCACTTCCAAGTCTCCCATTCAATGTCTCCCGGTAATCTGTAAATGTGTGCACATTGCTTTTTTTTTTTAGAAAAGGAGGATGACCCCCGGCCTCTGCATCTGGGAGATGCATACGGCCACTTTATCAATTATTCTTGAGGACCTTACAAAATATTACAACAATGTGCCTGAATCCACCATCTTGGCAACATATGCCGCTACTCCTATCCAAAATGATGAAGGGGTGCTAGCTGGGCCACTACCCAAACCACTCACATAAGCCTAACATCAAAAGCCGGAAGCCGAAACTCATTCGGAAGCCCCAGCCGAGCCACATACCGGGTCTGGGGCACAATCCGGTCAGACGCACTCGTGTGTCGTCGCCGCCATCTTCCACAGGTCTTCAGGTCATATTGAGGCTTCTACCTTGTCTGGCCACTCTGCCATCGACGTCACCATGACGCCAGACAGCAACCTCCTCCTGCGCGAGCCCATCTCCGCACGTCGGACGCCGAGTCTCCACAGCGCCATGCCATCGATCTCCACCGCCATCAAAGTGTGGGATGAAACACCGCTCCACCATCCCTCCAGCCAGCACTTGCTCCAAGACGATGTCCCCAGAAGGGAAAGCGATAGAATGCCATCATCATCCGATCCGGAAGACCCAGATCTGGGGTTTCCCCCTGAGCACCCCGAACCTGATGGCGCAGACTGCCAACGGTGCCTTGACCATCGGCAATCGCTCCACCAGACGAGCGTCGCCTACGTCGCCGCAGCCTCCAAGATAAAGCTGACCAGAATGCATGTGTCGACACCGAACCGCCGCCACCTCCACCGCCGCTTGAGCAGCCCCCGAGCAACGCCTTCAGGAAGGAGCACGCCACCGTGGTGCCGTCGTCGCTTGGAACACGGGGGTCTGAGGTTTTCACCTGAGCTCCTGGGAGGGGTGGAAGGAAGGAGACCCTCTCCGAAGCCTCCAACGAGGGAAGCAACACCCAAAGGCACTGCCATCGGAGTGGCCGCTACGCCGGCCAAGAGATTCCCCCAGAACCCTTCCAGCCACCGGATCTGCAAGGCCAGCACCCAAGAACGGTGACCGAAGCCACCAAAGGCCGGATCCGCTGCAGATCGGAGTAGATTGGGGTCGAGGACGAACATCACCATGGCCACCAACATCCAGCGAGGAACCGCCGCCGCATCCGAAGCCCACCACCTCCCCGCCATCCACATAGCCAGGGAAGTGGCCCACCTGACCACGCCGGCGCCGCCCGCCGCCAAGCAGCGCCGCGTGCCACCAGCCATGGCTGCCGCCATGGATCCGAGCCGTAGGCGGGCCGCCAGCCGCGGGGCCCCGCGGGAGAGGAGAGCCGCGCCACGGGGGGAAGACCCCGCCGCCGCCGCCACGACGCGGGCTTCGCCCGGTTGTGGCCTTCGGCGGCGGCGAGGGGATTAGCTGGAGAAGGGGGGCCCGACAGCGGCGCGGTTGGGGGCTGCCGCCCGAGTCGCCTGCCCTAGGCAACGCAAATGTGCACATTGCTTACAACTGAAATTTGTACATGTCCAATTGCAGAAACTGGCTCAACTTTAAGATGTATCATAAATTCGAGGATGAGTTGTTTAAACCATAGACTACAATATTGTATCAAATCCATTGGTGCCAGGTCATGAAACACCAAGATTGGCAACAGTAATGGGAAGTGCTACCTTTTTCTCGAAGTGGATTTGCCGGCACACAACAAAGTGCTATGATACATTTTGAAACAAGAAAGAAACTAATAAAAACATCGAAACTACTTTGTGCACGACGTGCATGGCCGATTGTGCATGATGCATAATCGGATGATGTTGTGGATGCTGCTTCATTTTTTCGACAAAGGATGGATGCTGCTTCATTGTTGGGGAACGTAGTAATTTCAAAAAATTTCTTACGCACACGCAAGATCATGGTGATGCATAGCAACGAGAGGGGAGAGTGTGATCTACGTACCCTTGTAGACCGACAGCGGAAGCGTTGTGACAACGCGGTTGATGTAGTCGTACGTCTTCACGATCCGACCGATCCAAACACCGTCACTCCGGCACCTCCGAGTTCTTGGCACACGTTCATCTCGATGACGATCCCCGGGCTCCGATCCAGCAAATTGTCGGGGAGGAGTTCCGTCAGCACGACAGCGTGGTGACGATCTTGATATTCTACCGTCGCAGGGCTTCGCCTAAGCACCGCTACAATATGATCGAGGTAGAATATGGTGGAGGGGGGCACCGCACACGGCTAAGGAATGATCACGAAGATCAACTTGTGTGTCCATAGGGTGCCCCTTGCCTCAGTATATAAAGGATGGAGGAGGAGGAGGCCGGCCAAGGCTTGGTGCGGCCAGGATGTGGAGTCCTACTAGGACTCCAAGTCGTAGTAGGAGTCCACCAAGAGGGGAGGAAGGGAGAAGGAAGTAGAGGAGAAGGAAAGGTGGCCGGCCCCCTTTTCCCTAGTCCAATTCGGACTAGAGGGGAGGTGGGGCGCAGCAGCCCCTTGGCCCTTTTCCTCTTCCCACTAAAGCCCATCAAGACCCATTGCTTCTCCCGTAATTACCCGGTACTCCGAAAAATACCCGAATCACTCGGAACCTTTCCGATGTCCGAATATAGTCGTCCAATATATCGATTTTTACGTCTCGACCATTTCGAGACTCCTCGTCATGTCCCCGATCTCATCCGGGACTCCGAACTCCTTCGGTACATCAAAACTCATAAACTCATAATATAACTATCATCGAAACCTTAAGCGTGCGGACCCTACGGGTTCGAGAACAATGTAGACATGACCGAGACACGTCTCCGGTCAATAACCAATAGCGGGACCTGGATGCCCATATTGGCTCCTACATATTCTACGAAGATCTTTATCGGTCAGACCGCATAACAACATACGTTGTTCCCTTTGTCATCGGTATGTTACTTGCCCGAGATTCGATCGTCGGTATCTCAATACCTAGTTCAATCTCGTTACCGGCAAGTCTCTTTATTCGTTCCGTAATACATCATCCCGCAACTAACTCATTAGTTGCAATGCTTGCAAGGCTTAAGTGATGTGCATTACCGAGAGGGCCCAGAGATACCTCTCCGATAATTGGAGTGACAAATCCTAATCTTGAAATACGCCAACCCAACATGTACCTTTGGAGACACCTGTAGAGCACCTTTATAATCACCCAGTTACGTTGTGACGTTTGGTAGCACACAAAGTGTTCCTCCGGCAAACGGGAGTTGCATAATCTCATAGTCATAGGAACATGTATAAGTCATGAAGAAAGCAATAGCAACATACTAAACGATCGGGTGCTAAGCTAATGGAATGGGTCATGTCAATCAGATCATTCACCTAATGATGTGATCCCGTTAATCAAATAACAACTCTTTGTCCATGGTTAGGAAACATAACCATTTTTGATTAATGAGCTAGTCAAGTAGAGGCATACTAGTGACACTATGTTTGTCTATGTATTCACACATGTATTATGTTTCCGGTTAATACAATTCTAGCATGAATAATAAACATTTATCATGAAATAAGGAAATAAATAATAACTTTATTATTGCCTCTAGGGCATATTTCCTTCAGTCTCCCACTTGCACTAGAGTCAATAATCTAGATCACATCACCATGTGATTAACATCGATAGTTCACATCATCATGTGATTAACACCCATAGTTCACATCGCCATGTGACCAACACCCAAAGGGTTTACTAGATTCAGTAATCTAGTTCACATCGCTATGTGATTAACACCCAAAGAGTACTAAGGTGTGATCATGTTTTGCTTGTGAGAGAATCTTAGTCAACGGGTCTGCCACATTCAGATCCGCATGTATTTTGCAAATTTCTATGTCAACAATGCTCTGCATGGAGCTGCTCTAGCTAATTGCTCCCACTTTCAATATGTATCTAGACCGAGACTTAGAGTCATCTAGATTAGTGTCAAAACTTGCATCGGCGTAACCCTTTACGACGAACCTTTTTTCACTTCCATAATCGAGAAACATATCCTTATTCCAATAAGGATAATTTTGACCGATGTCCAGTGATCTACTCCTAGATCACTATCATACTCCCTTGCCAAACTCAGTGGTAGGGCATACAATAGATCTGGTATACAGCATGGCATACTTTATAGAACCTATGACCAAGGCATAGGGAATGACATTCATTCTCTTTCTATCTTCTGCCGTGGTCGGGCTTTGAGTCTTACTCAATTTCACACCTTGTAACATAGGCAAGAAACTCTTTCTTTGACTGTTCCATTTTGAACTACTTCAAAATCTTGTCAAGGTATGTATTTATTGAAAAAACTTATCAAGCGTCTTGATCTATCTCTATAGATCTTGATGCTCAATATGTAAGCAACTTCACCGAGGTCTTTCTTTGAAAAAACTCCTTTCAAACACTCCTTTATGCTTTGCAGAATAATTCTACATTATTTCCGATCAACAATATGTCATTCACATATACTTATCAGAAATGTTGTAGTGCTCCCACTCACTTTCTTGTAAATACAGGCTTCACTGCAAGTCTGTATAAAACTATATGCTTTGATCAACTTATCAAAGCGTATATTCCAACTCTGAGATGCTTACACCAGTCCATAGATGGATCGCTGGAGTTTGCACATTTTGTTAACACCTTTAGGATTGACAAAAACTTCTGGTTGCATCATATACAACTCTTCTTTAAGAAATCCATTAAGGATTGCAGTTTTGTTATCCATTTGCCAGATTTCATAAAATGCGGCAATTGCTAACATGATTCGGACAGATTTAAGCATAGATACGAGTGAGAAACTCTCATCGTAGTCAACACTTTGAACTTGTCAAAAACCTTTTGCGACAATTCTAGCTTTGTAGATAGTAACACTACTATCAGCGTCCGTCTTCCTCTTGAAGATCCATTTATTTTCTATGGCTTGCCAATCATCGGGCAAGTCAACCAAAGTCCATACTTTGTTCTCATACATGGATCCCATCTCAGATTTCATGGCCTCAAGCCATTTTGCGGAATCTGGGCTCACCATCGCTTCTTCATAGTTCGCAAGTTCGTCATGGTCTAGTAACATCACTTCCAGAACAGGATTACCGTACCACTCTGGTGCGGATCTCACTCTGGTTTACCTATGAGATTCGGTAGTAACTTGATCTGAAGTTACATGATCATCATCATTAGCTTCCTCACTAATTGGAGTAGTAGTCACAGGAACAAATTTCTGTGATGAACTATTTTCCAATAAGGGAGAAGGTACAATTACCTTATCAAGTTTTCTACTTTCTTCCCACTCACTTCTTTCGAGAGAAACTCCTTCTCTAGAAAGGATCCATTCTTAGCAACGAATGTCTTGCCTTCGGATCTGTGATAGAAGGTGTACCCAACTGTCTCCTTTGGGTATCCTATGAAGACATATTTCTTCGATTTGAGTTTGAGCTTATCCAGATGAAACTGTTTCACATAAGCATCGCAACTCCAAACTTTAAGAAACGACAGCTTAGGTTTCTTGCCAAACCATAGTTCACATGGTGTCATCTCAACGGATTTAGATGGTGCCCTATTGAACGTGAATGCAGCTGTCTCTAATGCATAACCCCAAAACGATAGTGGTAGATCGGTAAGAGACATCATAGATCGCACTATATCTAATAAAGTACGGTTATGGCGTTCGGACACACCATTACACTATGGTGTTCCAGGTGGCGTGAGTAGTGAAACTATTTCACATTGTTTTAATTGAAGGCTAAACTCGTAACTCAAATATTTTACCTCTGCGATCATATCGTAGAAACTTTTATTTTCTTGTCACGATGATTTTCCACTTCACTCTGAAATTCTTTGAACTGTTCAGATGTTTCAGACTTATGTTTCATCAAGTAGATATCCCCATATCTGCTCAAATCATCTGTGAAGATCAGAAAATAATGATACCTGCTGCAAGCCTTAATATTCATCGGACCACATACATCAGTATGTATGATTTCCAACAAATCTGTTTCTTACTTCATTGTTCCGGAGAACGGCGTTTTAGTCATCTTGCCCATAAGGCATGGTTCGCAAGCATCAAGTGATTCATACTCAAGTGATTCCAAAATCCCATCAGTATGGAGTTTCTTCATGCGCTTTACACCAATATGACCTAAACGGCAGTGCTACAAATAAGTTGCACTTATCACTATTAACTTTGCATCTTTTGGTTTCAATATTATGATTATGTGTATCACTACGATCGAGATCCAACGAACTATTTTCATTGGGTGTGTAACCATATAAGGTTTTATTCATGTAAATAGAACAACAATTTATTCTCTTACTTAAATGAATAACCGTATTACAATAAACATGATCAAATCATATTCATGCTTAACGCAAACACCAAATAACACTTATTCAGGTTCAACACTAATCCCAAAAGTATAGGGAGTATGCGATGATGATCATATCAATCTTGGAACCACTTCCAACACACATCGTCACTTCACCCTTAACTAGTCTCTGTTTATTCTGCAACTCCCGTTTCGAGTTACTAATCTTAGCAACTGAACTAGTATCAAATATTGAGGGGTTGCTATAAACACTAGTAAAGTACACATCAATAACATGTATATCAAATATACTTATGTTCACTTTGCCATCCTTCTTATCTGCCAATCACTTGGGGTAGTTCCGCTTCCAGTGACCAGTCCCTTTGCAGTAGAAACACTTAGTCTCAGGCTTAGGACTAGACTTGGGCTTCTTCACTTGAGCAGCAACTTGCTTGCTGTTCTTCTTGAAGTTCCCCTTCTTCCCTCTGCCCTTTTCTTGAAACTAGTGGTCTTGTCTATCATCAATACTTGATGTTTTTCTTGATTTCTACCTTCGTCAATTTACGCATTACGAAGAGCTTGGGAATCGTTTCCGTTATCCCTTGCATATCATAGTTCATCACGAAGTTCTACTAACTTGGTGATGGTGACTAGAGAATTCTGTCAATCACTATCTTATCTGGAAGATTAACTCCCACTTGATTCAAGCGATTGTAGTACTCAGACAATCTGGGCACATGCTCACTAGTTGAGCGATTCTCCTCCATCTTTTAGCTATAGAACTTGTTGGAGACTTCATATCTCTCAACTCGGGTATTTGCTTGAAATATTAACTTCAACTCCAGGAACATCTCATATGGTCCATGACGTTCAAAACGTCTTTGAAGTCCCGATTCTAAGCCGTTAAGCATGGTGCACTAAACTATCAAGTAGTCATCATATTGAGCTAGCCAAACGTTCATAACGTCTGCATCTGCTCCTGCAATAGGTCTGTCACCTAGCGGTGCATCAAGGACATAATTCTTCTGTGCAGCAATGAGGATAAACCTCAGATCACGGATCCAATCGCATCTTTGCTACTAACATATTTCAACACAATTTTCTCTAGGAACATATCAAAATAAACACAGGGAAGCAACAACGCGAGCTATTGATCTACAACATGATTTGCAAAATACTACCAGGACTAAGTTCATGATAAATTTAAGTTCAATTAATCATATTACTTAAGAACTCCCACTTAGACAGACATCCCTCTAATCCTCTAAGTGATCACGTGATCCAAATCAACTAAACCATGTCCGATCATCACGTGAGATGGAGTAGTTTCAATGGTGAACATCACTATGTTGATCATATCTACTATATGATTCACGCTCGACCTTTCGGTCTCCGTGTTCCGAGGCCATATCTGTATATGCTTGGCTCGTCAAGTATAACCTGAGTATTCCGCGTGTGCAACTGTTTTGCACCCGTTGTATTTGAACGTAGAGCCTATCACACCCGATCATCACGTGGTGTCTCAGCACGAAGAACTTTCGCAACGGTGCATACTCAGGGAGAACACTTCTTGATAATTTAGTGAGAGATCATCTTATAATGCTACCGTCAATCAAAGCAAGATAAGATGCATAAAAGATAAACATCATATGCAATTAAAATATGTGACATGATATGGCCATCATCATCTTGCGCCTTTAATTTCCATCTCCAAAGAACTGTCATGATCTCTATCGTCACCGGCATGACACCATGATCTCCATCATCTTGATCTATATCAATGTGTCATCACGTGGTCATCTCGCCAACAATTGCTCTTGCAACTATTGCTATCGCATAGCGATAAATTAAAGCAATCATTGGACGCTTGCATCTTATGCAATAGAGAGACAACCATAAGGCTTTTGCCAGTTGCCGATAACTTCAACAAAACATGATCATCTCATACAACAACTTATATCTCATCACGTCTTGACCATATCACATCACAACATGCCCTGCAAAAACAAGTTAGACGTCCTCTACTTTGTTGTTGCATGTTTTACGTGGCAGCTACGGGCTTAAGCAAGAACCAATCTTACCTACGCATCAAAACCACAACGATAGTTTGTCAAGTTGGTGCTGTTTTAACCTTCGCAAGGACCGGGCGTAGCCACACTTGGTTCAACTAAAGTTGGAGAAACTGTCACCCGCAAGCCACCTATGTGCAAAGCACGTCGGGAGAACCGGTCTCGCGTAAGCGTACGCGTAATGTCGGTCCGGGCCGCTTCATCCAACAATACCGCCGAACCAAAGTATGACATGCTGGTAAGCAGTATGACTTATATCGCCCACAACTCATGTGTGTTCTACTCGTGCATATAACATCAACATATAAAACCTAGGCTCTGATACCACTGTTGGGGAACGTAGTAATTTCAAAAAAATTCTTACGCACACGCAAGATCATGGTGATGCATAGTAACGAGAGGGGAGAGTGTGATCTACGTACCCTTGTAGACCGACAGCGGAAGCGTTGTGACAACGCGGTTGATGTAGTCGTACATCTTCACGATCCGACCGATCCAAGCACCGTCACTCCGGCACCTCCGAGTTCTTCGCACACGTTCATCTCGATGACGATCCCCGGGCTCCGATCCAGCAAAGCGTCGGGGAGGAGTTCCGTCAGCACGACGGCGTGGTGACGATCTTGATGTTCTACCGTCGCAGGGCTTCGCCTAAGCACTGCTACAATATGACCGAGGTGGAATATGGTGGAGGGGGGCACCGCACACGGCTAAGGAACGATCACGAAGATCAACTTGTGTGTCCATGGGGTGCCCCTTGCCTCAGTATATAAAGGATGGAGGAGGAGGAGGCCGGCCAAGGCTTGGTGCGGCCAGGATGTGGAGTCCTACTAGGACTCCAAGTCGTAGTAGGAGTCCACCAAGAGGGGAGGAAGGGAGAAGGAAGTAGAGGAGAAGGAAAGGTGGCCGGCCCCCTTTTCCCTAGTCCAATTCGGACTAGAGGGGAGGGGGGGCGCAGCAGCCCCTTGGCCCTTTTCCTCTTCCCACTAAAGCCCATCAAGGCCCATTGCTTCTCCCGTAACTACCCGGTACTCCGAAAAATACCCGAATCACTCGGAACCTTTCCGATGTCCGAATATAGTCGTCCAATATATCGATTTTTACGTCTCGACCATTTCGAGACTCCTCGTCATGTCCCCGATCTCATCTGGGACTCCGAACTCCTTCGGTACATGAAAACTCATAAACTCATAATATAACTGTCATCGAAACCTTAAGCGTGCGGACCCTACGGGTTCGAGAACAATGTAGACATGACCGAGACACGTCTCCGGTCAATAACCAATAGCGGGACCTGGATGCCCATATTGGCTCCTACATATTCTACGAAGATCTTTATCGGTCAGACCGCATAACAACATACGTTGTTCCCTTTGTCATCGGTATGTTACTTGCCCGAGATTCGATCGTCGGTATCTCAATACCTAGTTCAATCTCGTTACCGGCAAGTCTCTTTACTCGTTCCGTAATACATCATCCCGCAACTAACTCATTAGTTGCAATGCTTGCAAGGCTTAAGTGATGTGCATTACCGAGAGGGCCCAGAGATACCTCTCCGATAATCGGAGTGACAAATTCTAATCTCGAAATACGCCAACCCAACATGTACCTTTGGAGACACCTGTAGAGCACCTTTATAATCACCCAGTTACGTTGTGACGTTTGGTAGCACACAAAGTGTTCCTCCGGCAAACGGGAGTTGCATAATCTCATAGTCATAGGAACATGTATAAGTCATGAAGAAAGCAATAGCAACATACTAAACGATCGGGTGCTAAGCTAATGGAATGGGTCATGTCAATCAGATCATTCACCTAATGATGTGATCTCGTTAATCAAATAACAACTCTTTGTCCATGGTTAGGAAACATAACCATCTTTGATTAACGAGCTAGTCAAGTAGAGGCATACTAGTGACACTATGTTTGTCTATGTATTCACACATGTATTATGTTTCCGGTTAATACAATTCTAGCATGAATAATAAACATTTATCATGAAATAAGAAAATAAATAATAACTTTATTATTGCCTCTAGGGCATATTTCCTTCATTCATAACACCAACGGCTTGATTAACAACATGGTGCATAAATCGGCCAGAGGACATCATGTGTATAGCAGTGCTGATAAAACACTACGTACGTAGTACTCTGAAATAAGACAAACTTTGCGCAAACAACAAAATATAGCAGGAATCTCAAAGCAATGATGGACGACGGGTGCATGCAAGTTATATCAAGTGCGTGTAATATCATTTCTCAACCATAATGGCTCATTGTCCGAAATCATAAACAGAGCCCAGGAGCACCCATAGGTTCTCCAGTTGACTGTAATGGCCATCATCCCCCGGCGGTCTCATTAGACTTGATGAAACAGTGCTGGTTGTGCTCGGCACTGGTTGACCAAGCTCGATCGCAGTCCAAGGTTCATCCAAACCTTCAATAGGTCTCGCAACATAAATGCAGTTGCTCTTTCCTCCCCACCTCTCGGGGCTCATGCAAGAAAATGTAGGGTTCCTCCTATCAAAGGTAATAAAGAGTGTCCAATTCTCCAACTTCTCTATCTCCACCCACTTCGCTGGTTCCGTTGACAAGTCAAGGTGAAAGCCTCGAAACTTCGCATGGATACCATATGGTTCGTCAGAGACTACCGATAGGTCAACCAGGAGAAACCTCTCGCCACATACCACCAACCATGGCTTGAAATGGTGGCCAGTAATCATGTCCCCTCCCCTCACAACTGCTACTTCATGCATGGCAAGTTGAGGCAAAAATTGTATAATGTGGATCCTCTGAAGAAAGCCGATGGCAAACATCTGACCTTTGAAGAACACGATCTGAAGGATGCGAGCACCACCAGAAGCAAATGGCTGCTCAACCCATGAGTGTGTTCCAGACTTCCACTGGATCATAGAGGTGTTTGAACAAAGGAGAAGGCACGAGTTGGACGAATTGAGCGGAGCCGTAAGAATCCCATAGTACTAGTTCACATTGTTGCCAGGTCGGAGTTTGGGAGATTTCGTTTTAGTGCCAGTGTATGCATTGACAAGTAGGCAATGCGTCTGATCAAAGAATATAAGATACCCGTATGAGAGGAACCTAAATAGCGCGCTGAACTTGGAGCATTTCGCGGGGCCAAACATCGAGGGGGCAAAGCTGTCCTGGAAGGAACAACAAGCTGCCATTTGCATTTCGACAAAATGATGCGCGTGGCACTGCCCCGTTGTCGACGAGCATAACGGGCATCAGGTTTGAGGTGGAGTGGGGGAAAGGTGGATGTATATATAGATGAAAATGAAGAGGCCGCGGAGCGCCAAGATATGGAGGTGCCAGCGAAGGCGAGAAAGTCTTGGAATGAACTCAGGGGAGCAATGACTTGGTGAAGCATGACATCGAGGAGGTCTGTCCAGTCACTATGTTCATAAAAAGGAGGCGAGGGAGAGCCTGAGACGGACGGCCTGTCGGTAGCAACAGCGACTTTTCCTTCACTGTGAAAAATTTAAGGTTAGTAGAGCAGAAGAAAGAATTCATACAGAAATGCTGGTAGCAACACCCACTTTTGTTGGTCCCAGTATGCACAACCGCGATTGTAGCAAAAACGGCCGCCGCCGTCGCAACACGACCATCAACGGTGGTAGCAGTCATTGTTGCCGGTTGTAGTACTTGTTTGGCCAGTTCCAACACTATGCTAGCCAGTTGCAGCAAATACCTCGCCATCGTAGTAAGTGTAGAAGTGCATGCTCTAGCCAATGCAACCAAAAAACCGATCTGATGGAAGAGACTAGGCAGCACATTATACGTCAACACTGCCCCTCACGTGTGGCTCCCTCAGGCCTAAACGTGGATCGAAAGTGGGCTGCAATTTAATTGCACCATCCGGGTCTTGAGCTCGAGACCTCTTGGCTCTGATACCATGTAGAAGTGCATGCTCTAGCCAATGCAACCAAAAGACTGATCTGATGAAAGAGACTGGACAGCACATTATACGTCAACAGTAAGTCTCCTCCCATCTCCATGGCCAGTTGTAGCACCCCGCCACACGGTTGCAGCAACCCCATGCCACGAAGCATGGTTCGCTGCACATTAGGCGTCGACGGCTAGTAGCAGAGGTCATCATGTTTCCAGCGCAGGCCTATGCTTGTTGGAGATCCCCAACCGTAGTTTACCGCTCCCTCGCCAGCACAACAACGACTCATATTTCGGCCGGCGTGCGGTTGCAGCTCCGCCGGTGAGCAGTTGCAGCAGTGGCCAGGGACAACGGTGGCTAGCGCTAGCAGCGGGGCTTGCGAGGGAGAAGATGAGAGCGAGATGGATTGTTCTCAATGGCTGGATATGGTTTTGGTCGCTGGTTGAAATGGATAAGAGCGTTGGTGGGATTGGTATTTGTGTGGTCCTGCGGGAATGAGGATGTGTGGCATTCCGTAGGATCTATCTCCATCATGTTGCTCGTGAGCGAGTAAATAGCATAAAACTACTACTTTACAGGCTAAGGTTCCAAAAAATTATCAAATTTTATTTTTTTCTCAGATAACTACCAAACAGGTGGTCGTCTGTTTCAAAAAACCCTAATCATAGAGTGCTTTAAGATTGATCGTGATTATGACAATTGGGACCCGCATGTAAGAAAACCGTTTGTTTGACCATCTGTTTGACTGTTACCTTACATATGGGACCCACATGTTAGTGTCCCTTTGTCATGTTCTAATAAAAAATTTGTTCTTTTATACATTTACAGATAACCCCTGTAACTTTTCTAAAAAAAGCAATTGGGTCCCTAAATGTTTTCAGAAAAAGCAATCGAGCCCTTGAGGATAACTCGCGTGAGCCCATAGAAGCGGCGGCGGCAGCTCGCCGGCTGCCAGGTCGCCATCCAGGCGAAAGAAGACGGCTCGGCCTCTGCGTTCCTCGGCGCGAGCGGGCCACACACTAGGTGGCAGAGTTCCCTGCTGACCGCGCATGGTGGCCCGTGCTCCTGTGCACGGCGGCCCGAGCTCCTGGCCATGGCGCGGCTGGTGGTGGCCCGTGTTCCTATGCGAAGCGGCCCGAGCCCCTGGCCATGGCGCGGCTGGTGGCGGCCCGTGCTCCTTGGCGTGGCTGGTGGCGGCCTGGTTTTCTTGGCGCGGCTGGCAGCGACCCTTGCTCCTGGGCGTTGCAGGTGCGCTCCTCGCCATGGCACACGGGTGGCAGCGGCCATGCTCCTGTGATGCTGCTGCTCCTCCGCGCGGCCTTCATTCCTGTTGTCGACCTTGTCTTGGCGCGCGGCAGATGGTGGGGGTGGCCGTCGGTGGGTGGGGGTAGTCGGGCAGGGGAGAGGAAGAAGAAAGAGCCAGAGGAGAGAAGAGAAGATAGAGGAAGAAGAGACCACTTAGGGCATCTCCAGCCGCGCCCCCAGGAAGGCCTCCCCAGGCGTTTTTTTTGCGCCGGCGCCGAAAAATCGGCCCAGTCGCGCCCCCAGGAGCCCGATTTTCGCCGGCCTGGGCCGAAAACAGCGCCGGCGGATCCAGGCCGAACCCGGCGCACTGGGGGGCGCCTGGGGGCGCCGGGCGAACTTTTTTGGCGCGAAAAAGCCGCGGGCCCACTGCGTCAGCGACACGGCTCTCTTCTCGGCCCTTCGTCGTCCTCATCGCCTCGTTTCCCGCGGCGAATCAATGCCAAAGCTGACGCGCTGCCGCGCCGGTCAGCCTGCGCCATTGATGCCTCACGGGCGGCGCAGTGAAGGCCGGACGACGACGACGACGACGGCGGTGACTACACGCGGTTCTACAGCCTCCTCGGCATGTAAACCGTGTGGGCGGGCGGCGAGGGAGACGGCGGGGGTAGCCCGCGGAAGTTTTTTTTCTTTTTTTGTAAAATATGTTTAAGTTTGAACAAACTCGCCGATGTTTGCGTTAAATTTGAGTCATTTTTGCGCCGTTTTTGACTTTTTTGCCTAACCGTGGGCGCCGCGACTGGGGGGCATCACGCCCCCAGTGCGCGGTTTAGCGCCGGCGCGTCCCCAGAGGGCGATTTTTTGCCCCTCCTGGGGGGCCAACGGCTGGAGATGCCCTTACTCATGGGTCCCACATGTAAGGTAACGGTCAAACAAAGCAGTCAAACAAACGGATTGTTTAGGGGTGGGTCCAACCGGTCATAAAATGGGTTAAATAGCTAGCAACGAGTGTTTTGGGTTTTTTGAAACAGCCGACCACCCGTTTGGTATTTTTTTTTTCGAAAAGGACCCGTTTGGTAGTTATCTGGAAAAAATTAAAAACCGGTAGTTTTTTAGAACCCTGGCTAAAGTAGTAGTTTTATGCTATTTAGTCCTCGTGAGCTATTGCCGGTGGGCCGAAAGGAATTATTTGCCTTCTTGTTTTCGTTATGGTTCCAAATTCCTCTATTGCAAGTGATATTTGCCGAATTCCCATTTCTCTTGAATAGTTACAAGATTGTTCCCTTTTGTAGATTTCAGTTTTTGTTTCCATCATATTAAAAGCCATGCTACCAATATACATGACTGACCAGCCGTGGTGCGTACTGTACGTACTACTAGTGAGCTCTTAGCCGAGTCGGATTAAGTACAACAGGCTACTTAATTAGGCGCGCGTTTATAAGTAGCGTATGACGCACGACATATATACATAAGCAAATCGAATTAGAGACCAACCTTCTCTCGTAGACGCATCGATCCATTGCATACACTATATATAGGTGGAAGTGCGGGCGTGACCACACACAGCAAAGCCTAACCCTAGACTTGAAGTTCCTTTCGCGGGAGAACGAAAGAAGAGGATGGAGACGGGCTTTGTGTTTTCTCCGGCGGATCACGAGCTCACGGACCTCTACCTCGGCGGCCAGCTCGCCGGCCATCCCGTGTTCTCCACCTTTATCCACCATGCCGACGTCTGCTCCGCGGCGCCCGCCGAGCTGGTCGCCGGCCGCGAGCACGTGCGCGACCGCGACGGCAACAGCGCCTGCTACCTCATCAGCCCCGTGTGCTACGCCAGCAAGAAGAAGAAGACGAAGCTGCGCACCATCAAGGACGACCCCGGCAAGAGCTACTGGCACTCCGAGTCCGGCAAGAAACCCGTGGAGGGCAGCGCCGTCGGCGGCTACGTCCAGGACTTCGTCTATGCGATCAAGAAGGACGGCCACGTTGAGAGGCTCGGGTGGCGCATGAAGGAGTACGGCGTCTCGACGGAGCACGGCGACGGCGACTTCGTGATCTGCAAGGTGTACCGAACGCCTCGAAAGCCGTCGACGCCGCCAACCGCGTCGTTGTGCGACGTCACCGATACCTGCAAGAAGAGGAAGGCGGCCGGCGGCCACCTCGAGGATACTAGGGCGAGCGCCCGGCCTCGGCACATGGTTGAAAACGACGAACACCCACAGCCTGTGGAGAGTCCCGATCTGCCCGACTTGATCATGTTCGATGACGACGACCACCATGGGCACACTGACGCTGGGGATGAAATTATACCCGAGGCAGACCTGTTGGACGCAGCGGAGTTGGACGTCGTCGATCTCGACCAAGAGACAGAGTGGTTTGCATTGCTTGCCGGCGTCAAATCCGTCGATCCGCAGCCGGAGATAGACGACGCTGCTCCACCACCTAGCAACTTCTTATGCGACACCGAGCAAGAGTTCTTGAGCTTGTATCACAACGACGTGGTGAGCGAGCCGTGCGCACCAGCAGCTCAGCCAGAGGAGCACACCGCAGGGCTCGTGCAGACCATAACCTCAGACCAACAGATGGATGCGAGCTCGGGCGCTGTGTTTTGATTTTCGTTTTGTATTTTTTTTCGCCCCTGACCGAGATGGCCGAATTTCGGCCATTTCAAATATTTCGGTAAAATCTCGGACGAAATTGCAGAAACAAAATTTGAATTTTTGGATAAAATTTGTCCGAAATTCAGCTGAATTTCGGCGGAAATTTGAGCAAAATCTGGATCAAATAGGGCATAATTATAGCAGCACAACAGTCCTTAATCTAAAATAGCACAAGAAAAGCAGAGCCGCATGGCCAAATTGCTGAAGAACCAAAACTGCATACATACTTCAAGTAGGAAGACATAAAAGCATCCAGAATTAAGATTCAATCAAGCGGCCGCCCACCATGCTGCTGCCGCTGCTCCATGCTCCTGCCTCCGTTGAACTGGTCAGCTCGCGCTCCACCAGCTCCTTTGCCGCAGCCGTCGAGCACCATGCCTCAATCTTGGAGAAGCAACGCACATGTAGTGGATGGGGTGGAGGCGAGGAGACGTGGAGGAGGGCAGGAGGGTAGGACCGCCTTGGCCGAAGAAGCCGCCATTGCGTGAGATGTGCCCTGTGTGCAGCGCGGCGCCACACACAGGAGGATCGAGAGGAAAGGGATATTCTAGGGTTAGGGCGTGTGGGCTCGTGGTTTTCTCTCGGTCGAAGCCTAACAGAAACGCTCTAGAAGCTGGGCCGGGCCACAAAATTCAAATTGGGCCAAAATTTTCGGCCGAAAGGGCCATGTACCGGGCCATAGCAAGATGGCCGAAATTCGGCCGAAATTAGTTTTTTTCGGCCGAAAATCAAATCACAGCTCGGGCGTGGAGGAGGGAGCACAGCAAGAGCCTGAAGCCATCTACGGCTTGCCTTCTTGTCCAGCCTTCTCACCTGAGATGATCCGAAGGTGCAGCGACGACGTGATGATGCCATGGCCGTTATCACCCACATCCACGGCCATGTTTTTGAGCTAATCATTGTAGTTTCTCGATGCATTTTTGCTCAATCAGGAACAGCCCATGGTAGAAATCATCTGGGCTCATCTGTAACATTGTACTGTGTACTTTGTGAAGGATCATTGTTCTTTCATCGTATAAGTAACAAGTGTTTAATCACGAAATTTACTGGACTGCTTGTTCCGTTAGGTATTGTAGATTGAACAATGCTCCCTTTGTTTCTAAATATAAGCCTTTTAGAGATTTCAATACGGACTACATACGGATGTATATGTTGTTCTGTGTGTAGTTCATGGTTAAATTGTGTTGCTGAATGATATTACTTGCACAAGAGCTAGCTCTCCTCCTGTGTTGTGTACATTCAGTTCAATGGCCTGTTCTTCTCTCATGTTTAGAGGACACACTGCTATCTGGTCTCTCGGTCCCACGCAGCTTAGGTGGAAGTCCAACAGAAATTGATTTTGGCCCCGAGCTTTTGAGATCCCTGCCTCTCAACCCAAGCCATCCTGATGGATGACACGTGGTTAGCAGGTCTCACGAGTTAGCAGGTGAGAACCATCCTGATGGATGACACGTGGCATTCACAAATCACAAAGCATTTACCCCATCCCCCACCTGAAATCAGGGGGGAGAGATTATATGCTTTGTGATTTGTGAATGCCACGTGTCATCCATCAAGGCGGGTCTCACATGCTAAATATGAGACCTGGTCTCATATAATTTTTTTCCAGCGTTTAGTGTGTAGAAAGGAACTGAAGAATTGCTACATGGAAACATATCTGCTACAAAATGGAAATGGAGGACCTCCTGAAGTAATGCAGGATCAGAAGTCTATTTTTGTAGCGGGAGAGTAATTCAAAGTCCATTTTTTTCAGATAATAATCCAACACTAAATGTTTGACAAAATACATTTCTATTTTTGTAGTGGGAGTTTATTTATGGTTTGATCCAAATCCAATCATCCAAATCAAGCACAAAGAAACGGAAGAATTTCTTGACTGAAAGGTGAACTTACTTGCATGGTTCTGTGTAATAACACTGATATGTATCTATGGTTGTGGTCCCTTTTCGTTAATTGGTTGATTGCTCTTGAACTGAGCCAAATGGAGTTTTTTTTTCTAGCACAAATGTGGCTGCAACCTGGGTTGATTGTACATCAAAAAAACCACTCGTACTGTCACTGGTGATGGTACCCTTTTTCAGTCTAAATAGATAAAGTTTCTGTCTCTTTTTCCTCCACCGAAATGCCAACTTGTGTTCCCAAGAACATCCAAATGTCTTCTTATAGTTATGCACAAATCTGTAACAATTTTAAAATAATTTGTTATTTTAAAATAAACAGCGTTTCATACTGCACTCTCTTTTTTTTAGGCTAAAAAGATGGAGCATATGATACGGAGGTTAATACAGAGAGGCCTCTTTTTCGGGTAAAATGAAGGCCTTATCTTACTAACCGTGGACCGGCCCAGCGCAGCATAAGCTGTTGGGTCAGTAAATTATGTCAAGCGCTGGCGGACAGAAGTGGCACGGAGTATCAGACGACGGGGTGGCATCGGATCATACTGCCGCCCTTGCCGCTATCTCCCTCATCAACATCGCTTCTTCCACTTGCCTTGAGGTATGTATCGATGCTTCCTCTTGCCTTCCTCACCGTTGAGAAGTAAAATCGAGAGACAAACGAGAGAGACATAATGAATCGAACCGATATTTATTGATGATGATTGTAAACTTATATACATAGGGAACAGAAGCCTCGGAGGGACGCGACCGCTCGTAGAGGCGCTGTTCCAGGAACTGCCGTGACGGTTTGCAGAAGTCCTGGAACCGCATGTGATGTGTAGGGAGCGGGGATTATCCCGTAATAACCGCCAGGGTTATTTATTTTTAACACTCCCTCTAATCACCGCATGATACTCCCTCCATTCCTAAATATAAGTATTTTTAGAGATTTCAATATGAACTACATACGGACCAAAATGAGCAAATCCACACTCTAAAATATGTCTATATGCATCCGTATGTAGTCTATATTGAAAACTTTAAAAGACATATATTTAGGAACGGAGGGAGTATAATAATTCATCATATTGATTAAGTCTCCTTCAAAACTCCTGTGGGAAAAATGTGAGGAGATATGTATTTGATATGTTCTCAAAACTCTTTCAAACCCAGTGCGAAAATAAGGAGAAAATGCTACAACATATAATAGTTGTTGTCTCTCTTAACTCAATATGTGAGAACTATAGAGTTTAGAGGACAATAAATATGTCGTATATACTTTCCTAAAAAACACGGTAAGGAAAACGAAAAGTATGACATATAATCTTGAGTTGATATTACCTCATTAAAAATCTTTATGAGAACATGTATAGTAAACTCATGAAGTGAAAAAGAGTAATATGATGCACTGAACAGGAACAATTCAGGAAGATACCCCCTAATTCTTGCAAAATTAGAAGCTGTCACATACCAATTCTATGAACATATTTCTGGAACATAGAAGTTGGTAGGGACTTCGCGAGAAAACCAGTCACATGATTTGACTTGCAAGATATGCAATTCCTAGATTTGGTGAGCGTAGGAAATTTTTTGTTTCATGCAACGTTCCCAACAGGAGCCTCCTAACTACTCCTGGTCGTCAGCGGCCTCCACGTAGTAGTAGGCGCGGGGTAGTAGTAGTCATTGGCGGCGGTGGAAGCAGGCTCCGGGGCTCCGACATCTGATCATAGCAACCGAGTATAGCAGGAAAAGAGGAAGCAAAGCAACCGCGAGTACTCATCCAAATTACTCACGAGATTGAGATCAGATCTACACTACATATGCATCCATATCAATAAAGGGGTAGTATCTGTGGACTGAACTGCAAAATGCCAGAATAAGAGGGGAGAAGCTAGTCCTATCGAAGACTACGCTTCTGGTGGCCTCCACCTTGAAGCAGTAGAAGAGAGTAGCTGGTATAGTAACAAGTGTCAACGTATAGCATAACCCTACTCGGCGATCCTCTCCTCGTCACCCTGTGAGAGAGCGATCACCAGGTTGTATCTGGAACTCATCTGGGTGTGTTTTATTAATTTTCCGGTTCTAGTTGTAAGAGGTCAAAAACAACTCCAAGTCGTCCTGTTACCGTGGACACGGCTATTCGAACAGATCAACTTCCCTGCAGGGGTGCACTACCTTGCTCAACACACTCGGTCACTCTGGCCAGACACACTTTCCTAGGTCATGCTCGGCCTCGGAAGATCAACACGTCGTAGCCCTACCTAGGCTCAACAGAGAGGCCAGCATGTCAGTCTACATCCTAAGCGCGCAGGGGTCTTGGGCCCATCACCCTTTGCACTCCTACACGTTGCGAACGCGGCCGGTGAGTAGACCTAGCTCCCTTATACAAGAGCATGCTTAACCAGTCCAACCCGAGACGCGTCACTCAGTCGCTGATGTCTGAAGAGCTTCGGCTGATACATACGACGCCGAGTGCCCATAATTGTTCCCGTGTGGTGGTTAGTGCGTATAGGCTAACGACCAACTCAGATCAAATATCCAATCTCATTAAGCGTGTTATTTTGAAATAACCACGGACAACGACCAAGGACCAGGCCCACCTCTCAGCTGGGTGTCTCAAACCGCCTGTTGCTCGGCCACAAAGATCCACTCAGAGGGCCATCGTGAAACATGTCCTTTCAGCCCCCGGTCCGTGAATCACTCGCGGGTACTCTACGAGCTGACCCAACTTTAGTCACCACATGTATCATGTATAATATGTATAGTATATATATACCCGAAGTGATCACGGCCCGATAGTATAGCATGGCATACGGACAAGAATGCAGGGCCACTGATGGAATACTAGCAACCTATACTAAGCATTAAGATTGCAGGTAAAGGTATCAACTGTAGTAGCAAAGACAGGCTATGCAGCAGTATAGGATCAAACCGACAAGTAACAACTACACTACTCTAATGCAAGCAGTAGGGAGAAGGAGTAGGCGGTATCGGAATGATCAAGGGGTTTTTGCTTACCTGGAAGCTCCGTGGAGAAGGACGGGTCTAACGGAGAGAAGAGGGGGAAGAAATAATAAATACAATGCAAACAGATGCATCACGATGCATGCCATGGCAATATGCGAAGCTAGGTGTGACCTAACGCATTACAACGTGATATAGGTGATGGGGGGAAACAACCGGAAATGTTTTGCCGGAGTTTGGCATTTTTCGATCAGATGAAACAGAGGGGACGGATCCATATTCGCTATGCTAGGGGCATGTGACTGATGACCGGACTGCGTATTCAGAATAGTCATATATTTTTTAGCAACTTTCATATATAAATTATTTTTATCCGAGTTACGGTTTATTTTCTATGATTTTTCAAAGTTTATGAATTTCTAAAATTTCTGGAATTTAATTAATTCAAAAAAAATATTAAATATAAATTCCTAGATACACCCAAAAGTGTACCAGCAGTGTGCTGGGTGAGACTGACAGTGGGTTCCCAGTGTGTGCTGAGTCAGCAGGTCAAAGGTCGATGTTGACCAGTCCACACGACCGGCGGGGCAACCTATCATTGACTGGGTCAAATCCAGTCAGCAGTTCGACTGGTGAAATGGGCCAGTATGGTCCAATGGTCAGTGAGACATGTTTTAACAGGGTTTGATTAAAAGAATTAAGTTAATTAGTCGAGTGGGGCCAACTGCCAGTGAGCCAGTTAGTTAACAGAGTACAATTTAATCAAACGGTTAATTAGTGATGTGGGGCCCGCTTTCCTGGGACTATTCATGTTATTTTAATCACAATTAGCCCCTAATCTAAACACCTGGCACACCGGCCCACGTGTCAGTGGTTAAGCCGGCGGGGCGTTGCCAGTGGCCAGAGAGGCCACGACGAAGGGGAGCCACAGCGCGGTAGCGGCCGCCGACGGCGGCATGCAGGCGGGCGACGCCGGAGGTGGGGGGCGTGGGTGCGGCCGAGACTGAGAGGGCCTACGCGCGGCCACAAAGGGCTCCCACGGGCGGCCGGGCGAGCAAGTGGTGCGGGCGGCGGGCGTGTGGGCGCGCGGGTGGGGGAGCCGCGGCAGCTAGCGGTAGCAGTAGCAAGCCACACCACAACAGGTGGCAGCGGGCGACAGTGGCGATGCGGGGCTGCAGTAGCAGCAGAGACAGAGCAGGGAGCAGCGGCGACATGCGAGGGAAGCGCGTGGGTGAGCAGCAGCAACACGGGCGGCGGCAGCGGTGGGACACGCGTGCGGAGCGAGGCAAGAGCGGGCAGAGGCGAACTGCGGGCACGGAGCGAGCGGGCGCGGTGCAACGAATAAAGAACTCCGGGCGCAACGAGGGTGGCGGCCTACGGCTTCGGGAAGGAGGGAAAACAGGGGGAAATCGGTGACGGCGTCCGGCGGTGCCAAGGTTGAAGACGATGGTGTAGGCGGTGTTCCGGTACTCCCGGGCTCACGTGCGTTGGTTGAGAGGAAGAGGGCGTCGATGCGCGGCTTCGGGGCACGTCGGCTTGCTCAGGGGAGGCCGGTGGCTCCGAAGGCTGCGAGGACGCGGCCATAGAGTCTTGGGTTCGAGCTCGAGGTGGAAGAGATCGAGCAAGAGAGGGGCGAGGTGAAGTGAGTGGCTAGGGTTCGACCGAGGACGCGGGGGCGGCTTTATGGAGCTTTGAGGGCACGGCGAATGGCCGCCACACGGTGGATCCGTGTCGTGTACACGCTAACCGAGCCCACGGAGTTTTGCGAATTCGATCAGCTCTTCTCACCTTTCCGTCGGTCGGACACTCTTTATTTATTTACCGAACTAGCAAAGTCCCAAATGATCCAAGGGAGCGGAAAGAGAGGGATTCGAACCCTCCCCCCTGATGAACAGAGGTAGCAGGAGATGGTCAGATGGGCCGGCTGGTGCCCCATTTGCCAGATGGGCCAAAAGCCCATGGCGTATTATCTTTTTCTTATACTTTTAAAAAAATGTTTTCTTTTGTTTATTCGGTTTTGCATTTAATAAAATAGCAAATAGGTTTTGTAGAATATGGAACCTATCCCATAATTCACTTTGCAAAATTAGGCACTGCCAAAAAAGTTTGGGAGGCATTTAAACTAATTTGGACTTTCAATAAAAAAGGAAAAGCACTTAAAAATATTGTTTTGGCACTGTTTTCAATGCTAGGGCTCATTTTCGAAAACAAGTGAGGCTGTTTTCCCCCTACCATATTTTTTGGAATATTTACTAAATGGTGAACTATTTTCCCACCATGTTTGTGAATATAATTTAGCACTTTAAATTTGAATTGTTGAATTATTTCTTAATGCAAATTTAATTATGATGATCATGATGTCATGGCACATTAACAAGTGATCACCATAGCATGACACTGGGGGTGTTACATTAGGCTCACCTACTATCAAGAGATGCGCCCGACAGATCTCTCAGTTTTAAACGAGATGCTAGATGGAATCCAGAACATTGGGATTTCGGACGGGCGGGTTTTGGTCTATAACCCCCTACACGAGATCCGATAGTTTTAGCATCGAAAACCATGCCAAATTATTTTGATTTTTAACTAATTTAGCATTTTTTGAAGTTTTCTCTTTTAAAAGTGGCCGATAAATGGCCGGACGTGTCGCAACTTGTCTAAGGTGTCAAAAGTTATTCAAACCAGGCATGGATGCCTACCATGGGCATTCCCACCTTCTAGAAAATTTTAGATCATTTCAAGGATCTCCAAAAATAGACCATATTCAACTGAGAGTGTTCGGGTAAAGGCTAAAAGGGTCCGTTTGAAAGCATGTCATTTTTTGACATCCGTCAAATGGCCACAATTTTTTTCCACCAACTTTCTTGACCAATTCAAGGCATCATGCAAAGTTTTTTAGATTTTAGACAAATTTTGCATTTTCTAGAGTTTTATCGGTGAAAAGGGGCCGATAAATGGCCGGACATCTTGCAACGTGCAAACGGTGTTCGAAGTCATTCAAACCTGACATGTATACCTCATATGTCTGTGATATGCTACTTCAAGAAGTTGAGAGCATTTATCCATGGTCCAAATAACATCAGTTGAGAGGAGTATGCCACGTTAGGCCAGACGGGTGCATGTGTGAGCATGTAGTTATTTTTCCTAATTTGAATGCATTTGTTAATTGCAATTTCCGTCATTATCAATCAACATGAACACTTTCTTATGTCTTTGTCATTTCTCAATTTTTTAACAATTTTACAATTTGAGATTGTGTATGAAAATTTTACAAACTAAAACACGTTTTCCAAATTGATAACAATTTCCCAAAAATTGACGAAAATTTGAACAAAACTTGTAAACCACGTACTTACTTAATATTTATCATCTTTTTATGAAATGCAAACATTTCTTAAATTTGTGAAAGAAAATTCAAAACAGGAGCATTTTATAAAATTCCAGAGCATTTTTAAAAATTGTCAACAATATTTGGAAAGAAGAAAATTTGCTGATACTCTAAAAAAAATTGCAACTTTTTAACAGGTTTGAAAAAGAATAATAAGTGTCAAAAAGGACGGAAATGATTAAGGGAAAAAGGGCATAAAAAAAATATAGAACGAAAAATGCTTAGGCCCTAGAAAATAAGAAATGTTTTCAACAAATGTTCTTAAATTACAAAAAAAATTGTTTGTGTTTTGAAATAATGCTCGCAAATATGAAAAATGTCACCATTTTCAAAAAATGTTCGCCATTTTCAGAAAATGTATGTAAATTTAAGAAATTGTTCACATTTACAAGAAAAGTTTCACAATTTTGGTGAATTGTCTGTCTTTTCGAAAAAAATGTCACACTTTCGGAAAAATAATCACAATGCTAAAAAAATATTCACTAAATGAAAAATGTTTTAATTTAATAAAATGATTCACATGTTTGAAAAATGTTCGCGTTTCCAAAAAGTTCAAATTTTGAAAAACATTTTGTTTTATTAAAAATGTTCTTGGTTTCAAAAAATATTTAAAAAAATGAAAAAATGCATTAGGTACAATACCCCCCTCTATCCGCTTGCTACAGTGTATGGCCCGGTCAAACTGTTCTGGTTTGATCTGCTACCGTACGCCAATTCTTTCTGTTGTGAAACCGCGCTACAACATGCTTTTGTAGGGTCAGGCAAAACAGTCACTAAAACTGTTTTGTTCCAGTGGCTATCAACGTGCTCACGACCACTGGAGCTCCTAGATTCGATGCGTACTAGGCGGAAGAGTATTTTGGATTTCGACCCCATGCTACAGTACACAATCACTACTGGGCCGGCCAATGGCGGACTCCCCCTGGACGGTGTTTATTTTTGGAGCGCGCGGCGTATTTGTAAGAAAGACCATCCCACCCTTTAGGGCATGTACAATGGTTGATAAGATAGTCTTATCTTAAGTTTTGTATGTAATTTAGAGATAACAAAAAAGAGAGTCTACAATGGGTCATCTTTTAGTTTTATCTTCAATAACTAGCAATTCCTAAAAACGTGGTGAGACATATTGTGCTAAGAGATCATCTCTTGTCTTCTCTTAAATAAGAGAAGACAAGCCTTTTCTTATGAGTTCTCTCTCCTCCACCTCATCATTGATCCTACGTGGCACTACTAAGATAGCACCATTGTACATGCCCTTATCATGCAAGGGTATGAAGAGATCTCCTCCGTTGATGTATTTAGAAGGTTTTTACCGAAGTGGAAGTGTTGTTGATTTTGTGTTTGTTGCCATCTCTTCCAAGAATGTCATTTCATGATGAAATTTTGCAAGCACTCAAAAAAATTGTCGAAGTTTTCCTTCAGATTTTTTTTTTATTTTTTTGGATTTTACTGTTCATTCCGAGCTTATTTCAGCTCGGGAGCAAAGGAAGACTTTCGAGGAAAGTGGGGTTTAACACATAAGGTTTTCCTTCTTTTTCTTTCTTAAAGAAATGAACAGAGCTCCTACCTTGCATTGGAAAAAAAATCTGGTCGACGGTGCTGGTCGCATCGACTCGTTCATTCGTCGGACGTGATGCCCGAGGTAAGAGGCAGATAACATGTAGTACCCCGTTCCTAACTATAAGTCTTTCTAAAGATTCCAATATGAACTACATACAGCAGGGAAATGAGTGAATCTACAGTCTAAAGTATGTCTATATACATCTGTATGTAGTTTATATTGAAATGTCTAAAAAGACTTATATTTAGGAACGGAGGGAGTAGTCTCTACTCCTAATGGAGCAGTTGGTAGTCTCCGCCGGTCAATTTTCGTCCCACCAGAGACGGGTTTTTTTCGTCCTCGATCCCACCTCCCGCTTCCCCTCGATTTCCCACTCCGCCCTCGAACCAGGAAATAAAAATCGGTATGCTCCCACTATGTCCAGTGCTAAACCCTCCGATTGATCGAAAAAAACTCGCTCTGAAAAAAATCTACGAAAATAAACCTAAGAAAATTAGCCAGACGCTCGCACCCTCGTGCCCTCGATGCACTTGTGACTGGCCCACCGCCGCTTTCCTCTGCCCAACCCTAACCCCGCCGCCACCTCAATCCCACCGCCGCCGGCCTCCTCCTCCTCTAGCGCCGCTGCTCCAACCCCTCACCTTCTCAGCCTGGATCCGCGCGACAAGGTGTGGGGCTATGAGAGAGAAGGCTCCATATTGCGCGACAAGGTGAGGGGGCGCCCAGATCGGCAGCGGCACCACCGCGCTCTCGTCCACCTGGACCTCGAGGTCAGCCATGGAGGTCCGGCCCAACCAATGGATGGATGGGATGAAACCCTAGCCTAACACCCACCCATGGATGGCTGCGGATGGGGCAACGACGGCGGCGGCGGCGACCTTATCTCGGTGCTTGCTGATGTGGTGGACGTCGACGTCGGTGACGGGTTGCAACACGTAGACATCAAAGGTACTGACGCCCTCCATCCTCCTCCCCTCGCCTCCCCTCCCCTCACCTCAACTTCTTCTTCTGGATTTTTTGATTTGATCTGTGCGGTTGGTTTCTGCAGGCTGCGGGTGTGACGGAGGAGCACCATGGCGGGCGTGCAAGCCATGTCTCGCTATGGAAGGCCCTTCCCTTCCCTCTCTCTGTTCGACCCATGCTCAGGCAGTCTTTTCTCTTCTCTTCCCGCAAAAAAAGTCTTTTCTCTTCATGATCTGAACATGTTGGAGGCCATTATTTCTCCTGTGCCATAGTTTGCTGCTGCTGCCATGTTAACTGAGAGTTGGTAGCCAATATCAAGTGATTTGGAATTTTTGTTGATCTGAACCATAAATGTGATGATTTATCACAATTGTCATATGATCGCAATTGTCATATGATCACAATTTCTCCTCTGACAATATTCGTGCCTTTGTTAATACTTGCTTACTTTTGAAACCAGGTATCTGAATTTGAGGTGATCGTTTTCTTGCTTACTTCTGAATCCCGGTATCTGATTTTGAGGTGATGGTTGTCCATATTACATTGCTATGTTAATCCCTTACCTTAGTTGTTACTCTTCTCTTTGTCAGGTTCTATTTTAACATTCGTTATTCTTTGGGGGAGTTTTTATGGACTAATCCAGTTCCAACTGTTAATCTAAACATTGACGTGAGAGATGCAATAGTCATCAACATGTTTAAGGCTTGTTGGTAGCAGAATCTGCATAGAATTGTAAAAAAATTATCTTGTATAAAGACTTAGCTATGGTGCTTGGCACACATTTTTTTTTATTTTTGCTTCAGAAGGAGTTGTGCAAGATGTCAACATTATTGCGAAGATGAAAAACTTCTACCACTAAAAGCTTTATAGTTTTGGGATTCACCGGATGGCTTCCATGAAACATCATCTTTTCTTGAGGTATGCAATGTTTCATATCTGTACCTGCTGCTGCAGTTTCTTAAGAGATATATACATATCAGTTTCATTAGAAAAAATAGGCATGCTTGCTTTGTAAAGGACAGTGACATTTGCCTGTTGTTATCTGGTAACCCTTAAAAGGAGGGAAACACCTGTTGTAGCTTTTGTTCATTGACCATTTTTGCTCCTCAAATCCGCTGAAGCTGAATAAAGTATCTTATTCAAAATTTCCTTGCTCCAGTAGATCTGAAAGTAGTTGTTTAAGACCTTCATGTCTGTAGCAGTGTTGATGCCATTGATATATTATGGGAACTGCTTTGAGCAAAAATAATCTAAGTGATATATCTTTCGTATCATCTTGTTACAAAGAAGAGCATGGAGTGGCGACGGTTCTAGCAGGAGCAGGGCAGCCACATCTTCTCCTTATTACGAAGACTTTCAGAAACGAAGGGAAGATAGCCTATAAAGCGAGGACAAAATATTTCTGGTCAGGGACTACCAAAAACAGAATACGTGCCATCTACTTCGATTCTGGTATATGCCTCTCTTTCTTCTATCATTTATTGTTGCTTTGTTTCAATTTTCTTCTGTAGATTTTACAGCACGCAAGTTTCATTGTCCAAAAGTTGGCTTCAAAAGTTCAGATCCACAAGATTGATAAGATGTGATATATTTTTGGGATGTTTAACTCGGTTGTCTCTGTTTACTTAGGAATGGAGTTCCAACTCTGCCGATAAAACAAGATTAAGTGGTAAGGGTTGAAACTCTTTTGCATGTAAATGTTTAACTGAATTATTTAATATGGTCTAAACTTCTTTAGCTTGCAACTATTTAATCAAATTATTTTATGTGAGCTATCACAGTGACACCATACCTTGAGTACCACTTAGTACATATATATGAAAAGATTATGATAATTGACCTTTCATTATCGGATCTCATGGCAATCATGATATTCTGGCCTTGTTCGGCAAATCACCACGGAGCGGAGCCAGCGGAGCGGCCTTCCAGCCACTCCTCAAATTAGAACTAGATCTTGCTCCGCTCCGGCGTGGAGTTGGAGAGTGGAGAGAGTCCGAACATCCCCTCTATTTTCCAGCTTCAAATTTAAGATATAGTATTTGCTCCACCAGCTATATAATTGTACTGATACAACTGGAACACCATAGTTAGATTTACCATAAAATATATTTTAAGCATAGTTTTATTACATTTTAGAATTATGATTGCAGTGGTATTTTGTGACTTGTGAGTGTCAGGTTTGATGCATAAAAACAATGTGGTGTATTTGTTATGTGCCATTCTGCTCAAGAACCTCATCCCCATCATGCATTTTTCCCTTTCATTTGAGTTAGTAAAGTGGTTTCTGAATCTGTTCGAAGTTTCCCTTTCATTCTCAACGCGGTCGAACCTGATTAAATAGCCTATTCTTCCTTCTTCGGGTAAGATTTGGAAATCTGTATTACGCTAACTAGGAGAAGCAAATCATCCACCTTCCGTACCTAAACTGATTCTTCGTTCTTCGGTTATGTCTTACAAAGCTGTACTACGCGAATTGGTTGAAGCAAGTTGTAATTCCGTACCATATAATTAGTAAGGAAGGCTGCACCAGTCTCTGATCTGGGTTGTTAGTGTCTGCCCATTCATGGATTGGCATTCATCACTTTGGCAATCATCCATGGTTCTTATGAATTGTAACTGATTTGAAATGAATGCCTAATCCAATTTTACATGCAATTATGATCAGTTTGAATCACACCAACTAGCATAGCTATTGAAGATCCATTTATTCATTTACATCCGTCTGAAATTTCGAGCTTTTCTATAATTTTTCCATATTAATAGATTAGTTTGGACACTGAAGTTACATGATACGTCCATTTTGCATCATGCTTTTATATCGATATTTATTGCATTATGGGCTGTTATTACACATTATGTTACAATACTTGTGCCTATTCTCTCTTATTTTACAAGGTTTACATAAGGAGGGAGAATGTCGGCAGCTGGAATTCTGGGCTGGAAAAGGAGCAAATATTAGAGACCTATTCTGCACAACTCCAAAAGTCCTGAAACTCCAGAAAGTTATTTTTGGAAATAATAAAAAATACCGAGCGAAAGAAATGCCTAAGGGGGCCCACACCCTGGCCACGAGGGTGGGGGGCGCGCCCCCCTGCCTCATGGGCCCCCTGTTGGCCCTCCGGTGCCCATCTTCTGCTATATGAAGTCTTTCGTCCGAAGAAAAATCATAAGCAAGCTTTCGGGACGAGACTCCGCCGCCACAAGGCGGAACCTTGGCAGAACCAATCTAGAGCTCCGGCAGAGCTGTTCTGCTGGGGACACTTCCCTCCGGGAGGGGGAAATCATCGCCATCGTCATTGCCAACGCTCCTCTCATCGGGAGAGGGCAATCTCCATCAACATCTTTACCAGCACCATCTCCTCTCAAACCCTAGTTCATCTCTTGTATCCAATTCTTGTCTCTAAGTCTGGGATTGGTACCTGTAGGTTGCTAGTAGTGTTGATTACTCCTTGTAGTTGATGCTAGTTGGTTTATTTGGTGGAAGGTCATATGTTCAGATCCTTTATGCATATTAATATTCCTATGATTATGAACATGAATATGCTTTGTGAGTAGTTCACTTGTAGAAAAAGGGCCTATAGTCCCGGTTCGTAAGGGCCTTTAGTCCCGGTTCAGGAACCGGGACTAAAGTGTCGGTACTAATACCTCCACCCTTTAGTCCCGGTTCAATCCAGAACCGGGACTAAAGGCCCTCCACGTGGGCAGTGCGCAGAGCCCAGTCAGGAGACCCTTTGGTCCCGGTTGGTGCCACCAACCGGGACCAAAGGGTCTCCTGACTGGGCTCTGCGCACTGCCCACGTGGAGGGCCTTTGGTCCCGGTTGGTGGCACCAACCGGGACCAATAGGCATCCACGCGTCAGCACTTCTGTGGCTGGGGTTTTTGTTTTTTTTGAAGGGGGGGGGGGGTTGGGGGTTTTAGGGGGTTAATTTAGGTGTTTCATATATTGTGTTAGCTAGTTATAATTAATAGAGAGAAGTGTCCTCTATTATGTCTGTGCTTGGTCGACGCTACGTACTATACATACGTATATAGAGAGGACTAGACACGCTAGCTAGCTAGTAAGCAAACGAAGGAAACAGAAGATCGTCATGAACATATATGCATATATACAGAGAGAAGTGATATCGACCACCTCTCCTTCTCCGAGAGATTGGTCGAACAACAAGTTCTCGTATATCTATCTGACACTACCGGCTACATATATACAGTAATTATCTCTTACAAATATAATCATACGGACTCAGGGTTAACATAGAATTCTCCGTCTTCAGGGATCACGTGGTCAAGAAAGAATGCCGCCAATTCCTCTTGAATTCCTCGCATGCGAGCTGGTGCTAGGAGTTCATCCCGCTTCCGAAACATCTAATTTAAAGAAGGGGGTCAATACATATATATATGAATGAATGAAACTCAACACAAATGATGGTAATAAAATAAAATTGTGAATGTCGTTATTTACGTACTTCATATTGTTCGTCAGTGTAGCCCCGCTCACAGGTCGTGTGGCGGATGGACTCGCAAACATAGTAACCACAGAAATCATTCCCTTGTTGCTGCCACAACCACTTTACAAGAAATAGAGGTTAATCAAACTGATAAGCAAGAATGCCGAATGGTATTGATGAAACTAGCGCTTGAATGACTAGTAGATGCGCTTAAAATGCTACTATAGCTAGTACTTACTTTCGGGTGTCTAAATTGCAGCTCCTTCGGCAGTCCCGGAGCTTTTCTGGTGAATTTTCTCCAAACCCTGCCGGACAAAGAAAACAATTACTTGATATATCAGGAAATGAACAAAGTTGCTGATATGGTGGATAATGATTGATTTAACTTACTTCTCGAGTATTTGAGTCATGTCTGCATAGTCCTTGGGATCTTTTCGTCTTGAGTCTAAGACGGTTACTAGTCCCTGCTCAAGCTTAATATGTAGGAGAATATAGTGGAAACTGCACACGCATGCATAACTCATCAATTACATTACTATAACCTTGACTAATATATAAGGGAAACCGAATACGCACAAGACAGTAACACTCACTTGAAGTTGTAAGGAAAGAGTACTATATCTTTGTTTTGATTTATTATCAACGATTCTAGCATGCTGGCCTCGGTTTCTGCGGCATGAAATTTAACCTGAGTTGCATCTATGAGATTTGTGTTAATGAACCCAATATCACCGACTTGTCTTTTCTTCAATTCGATGATCTTCAATCTGCATAATATAGTGAGGATGATTATAAATACATGCAATGAAAGAGCTAAGCTATATAGAGAAACTTAATGACAGAAGTAGTACTACTTACAGACAGTAGCAGGTGACAGTTGCTTTATCGAGGGCCAATTGATTGAAGAACTGATAGAACTCCTCAAATGGAACAGGCAACAGATCAATTCCAACGAGGTCATGCTCCGGTTTAACTCTCGCATACAAAGTACTCCTCCCCCCAGAGTCTGCAGATTTTCAAGTACCAATCATGCAATCTTCGCATCATCATTGATAGAGATCTTTAATCTTTGACGAGAGGCTTCCCGTACTCGTATCTTTGTATCTGCACGTCCATGGGGTCATAATGTACTTCGTCGGGCAGGTAATCTGCAGGATTGCTATAACCGGGCACCATCCTCGGATCATTATCGACGTTGTGGCTAGGCACCTTGAGCGGGGGGCACGATTGCTTCGCTTGTTCGCCGAGCTGGGCAATTTGTTTCCCAGCTCGTCGTTGTTTCAGCCTTTGATCACTGACAGTACTTCCCGACCGCTCCGCTTCGGCAAATTCCTTTCCAATAATGCGGTCATAGTTTCCTTTCGGCGAATCAGACTTCGGTGGTTTTGTCAGGGCAGCCAGAGTGCGCTTCACTTTCACCCGATCTACCTTCTCCTCCGGAGGTGGATGTTTCTTTTCTTTCACCCCTTCAAAGAATTTCTTCACTTCTTCTCGCGCGATCTCGGCGTTCTCCTCCTGGGTCCTCTCGTATGGTAACTTCTCTGGAGTCTTCAGAGAAGGACCGAATCTGTATGTCCTCCCGCCTCTGGTTGTACTGCTAGACGCCGACCGAGCAGACGTAGCGGTTGTCTTCTTTACTTGCTTAAGCGGCGGAGGAGAAGGACTACGACGCGCCGGAGCAGCTGGAGCGGCGGCAGGTCTCTTCCGTCCTTGCTGACGAGGCGGAGAAGGAGGAGGCGGGCTGCTCGGGCGCGTCGGCGCAGGCGGAGAAGGAGGCGGAGTGCCGCCGCGCGCCGGAGAAGGAGCCGGCCGAGGGCCCTGATCGTCACTCGCCGGAGGAGGAGGAGGCGGTGGAGGCGGAGTGCCCTGACTCGCCGGAGGACGAGGAGGAGGAGGCGGTGGCGTCCAGTTCGGAAGGTTGATGAGGTCCTTCCGCCATAGGCATGGAGTCTTCAGAGCAGACCCCAGCCGAGTCTCCCCTTCACCGGTAGGGTGGTCAAGCTGGAGGTCCTCAAATCCCTCCGTTATCTCATCCACCATCACCCTAGCATATCCTTCTGGAATCGGCCGGCAGTGAAAAGTTGCGCCGGGTTCAGTAGGATAAACAGAGCCAACAGCCGCCTTGACCTTCAAATTCATCCATTGCGTCATAAGGTGGCAATTTTGAGACTCCGTGATAGCATCCACGGGATAGCTGGCAGGAGCCATCAAGGCATGCTCTAGCTGAAGCAGCTCGGTGAAAGCCACACTGCTTCTACGCTGAGATGGCGGGGTAGCTTCGGGGGAGGCTTCGGCAGTACGTTTGCTGCGATTTGCTTCTCGTTCCTCTATCGCGTCCACCCTTGCTTGCAGCGCCTGCATTTGGGTCTGCTGCACTTTTTTCCTCCTCTCATGGGATTTGTAACCGCCTGCGTCCGGAAACCCAACCTTCCACGGAACGGAGCCTGGCGTGCCTCGTGTCCGTCCAGGGTGCTCAGGATTCCCGAGGGCCATTGTGAGCTCGTCGTTCTCTCTGTCTGGAAAGAACGTCCCTTCCTGTGCTGCTTCGATATACTGCTTAAGCTTACTAACTGGTATGTCCATTTGATCGTTCGTCCAAATGCACTTCCCTGTTTCAGGGTCCAGGGTTCCGCCAGCCCCGAAGAACCAAGTCCGGCAACGGTCTGGCCAGTTATTTGTCTCTGGTTCGATCCCTTTATGAACCAGATCATTCTCACTCTTGGACCACTTAGGCCGGGCTACGAGGTAGCCACCTGACCCCGTGCGATGGTGAAGCTTCTTCTTCGCAGCATTTTGCTTGTTTGTCGCCGACATCTTGTTACTCTTTTCTGATGTCTTGTGGGCCACAAATGCGGGCCAGTGATCTCTGATCTTCTCATATCTGCCCTTGAATTCTGGTGTCTCATTTTTTTCGACAAACTTATTCAGCTCTTTCTTCCACCTCCTGAATAGTTCTGCCATCCTCTTCAGAGAAAAAGACTTGATTAATTTCTCTTTAACTGGGTTCTCTGGATTATCCTCAGGCGGTAGGGTGAAATTTGACTTCAGCTCAGTCCAAAGATCATTTTTCTGCATATCATTGACATAAGACACCTCAGGGTCTTCTGTAGCTGGCTTAAACCATTGCTGGATGCTTATCGGGATCTTGTCCCTAACCAGAACCCCGCACTGAGCAACAAATGCGCTCTTTGTCCGGAGGGGTTCAATAGGTTGGCCGTCGGGCGCGATTGCTATCATCTCAAACTTTTCATCCGAGCTCAACTTTTTCTTCGGGCCTCGTCTCGTTACCGAAGTTGTGCTCGATTCGGAGGGCTAGAAAAAAGAACAAAGACTTAATTAATATGTGTACATACCAAAACAATGAATGCATCAATCAGCTAGTCAGCATAGGCTTAACTAATATATATACCTGGCCGGACTCGGTTCGGTCACCGGAGCCGTCATCACGGTCTCCTTCTAGCACCGGCATTGGGTCACCGGAGCCGTCCTCATGTTCTTCTTCTTGCACCGGCATTAGGTCACCGTAGCCAGCTTGTTCACCCTGTCCTTCCAGACCATCGGTTTCGTTGAGAAACAACGAGATGGCATCACTTCCTTCTACGATTATGTCCCTCAACAACGCTTCTTTTGTTGCTTCGTCTAGGGCGGTGTCCATAGTTTCTACAAATATTTACAACATGGCAATTATTATTCAAACATGATAGATGGATATATTAGTGCCAAACGTAGAACTAGCTACCTAATCATAGTAAGCTATCGGGAGGGGGTATATATCGACAATGACGACACTACATCTATGTCCCTCGACGACCCTCGTTCCCGATAAAAAAAGAGGAAGAAGAAGAAAAATAAGAGGAGAAGAAAGAATAGAGGAGAAGATCTCCTCTATTCTTTCTTCTCCTCTTTTTTTCTTCTTCCTCTTCTTTTTCTATCCTCTTCTTCCTCTCATGTTCGATAGGATCGCCGAGGGGTCGGGAGGTTGCGTAGTGTCTCAGGATTCAACAAAACCATGTCTTCATCATTAGGCGAAAGTAACATGTGCATGATGGTACGAAGCTCTTCAAAGTTGTTCTGGAACGGACTCCCAGATAGGATAATCCGCCTTTTGGTACAAAGTTCAGCAAGAGCCTTCCGAATATCGCTATTTGGAAGGCCTTTGCTGAATTGGTACCAAAAGGCGGATTATTCTATCCGGGACTCCATTCCAAAACAACTTTGCAGAACTTCGTACCAACATGCCCTGGTTACTTCCGGCTAATGATGAAGGCATGGATTTCTTCAATACTTTGACACTAGGAAACCTCTCTCGACCCCTCGGCGATCCTCGACCCCTCGAACCCTCGACGACCCTGGAACCCTCGACCCCTAGACGACCCTCTTCTTCCTCTCATGTTCGAGAGGATCGCCGAGGGGTCGGGAGGTTGCCTAGTGTCAAAGGATTCAACAAAACCATGTCTTCATCATTAGGCGAAAGTAACATGTGCATGATGGTACGAAGCTCTTCAAAGTTGTTCTGGAACGGAGTCCCAGATAGGATAATTCGCTTTTTGGTACAAAGTTCAGCAAGAGCCTTCTGAATATCGCTATTTGGAAGGCCTTTGCTGAATTTGTACCAAAAAGCGGATTATTCTATCTGGGACTCCATTCCAGAATAACTTTGCAGAACTTCGTACCAACATGCCCTGGTTACTTCCGGCTAACGATGAAGGCATGGATTTCTTCAATACTTTGACACTAGGAAACCTCTCTCTACTTCCGGCTAATAAGAAGAAGAAGAAGAAGAAGAAGAAAAGAAGAAAAAAAGAGGAGAAGAGGAAAGGAATAGTGGAGAAAAGAGAAAATAGATCTATTTTCTCTTCTTCTCCACTATTCCTTTCTTCTTCTCCTCTTCTTTTTCTTCTGTTTTCTTCTTATTTATTTCTCCTCTTCTTTTCGGTAGAGGAAACCCTAAATAGCTAGCAAGTTTCGTGGGTGTGAGATACATGTGGCCTTCGGTGTCGGACACTACATCCACGTCCCACAAGTGACGTGGGCGTCGAAGCCCGCGCCACTTGTGGGATGTGGGTGTAGTGTCCGACACCGACGGTACATGTATCTCACACCGATGATACTTTCTATTTAGGGTTTCTCCTCTACCGCTCCTCGACCTCTCGACGACCCTCGTTCCCGATAAAATAAAGAGGAAGAAGAAGAAGAAGAAAAAAGAAGAAAAGAAAGAATAGAGGAGAAGACTTCCTCTTCTTCCTCTCTCCTCTTCTTCTCCCTCTTCTTCCCCTTCTTCCTCGCCTCTCTCATGAATGTCCGACGTTCTCGACCCCCCCCCCCACTTGTCGAAGAAAAAAAAGAAGAAAAAAAGAGGAGAAGAAGAAAGGAATAGTGGAGAAGAAGAGAAAATAGAATATATTCTATTTTCTCTTCTTCTCCACTATTCCTTTCTTCCTCTCCTCTTCTTTTTCTTCTTTTTTCTTCTTCTTATTTATTTCTCCTCGTCTTCCTCTCCCCTCTCGGCGACCCTAGACCCCCTCTCGACCCTCAACCCCTAGGCGACCGTCGACCCCTCTCTTTTTTTTCTTTCTCTTCTATTTTATCCTCTTCTTCCTCTACCGCTCGGCGACCCTCGACGACCCTCGTTCCCGATAAAAAAAAGAGGAAGAAGAAGAAAAAAAGAGGAGAAGAAAGAATAGAGGAGAAGATCTTCTCCTCTATTCTTTCTTCTCCTCTTTTTTCTTTTCTTATTCCTCTTCATTTTTTATCCTCTTCCTCCTCTCATGTTCGACGACCCTCGACCCCCTCTTTTTCTCCCTCTTCTAATTCATTTGTTCATATGAATATACAAACATTTTCATATTTACAATAATTAATATCACCCAAAAAAATCTATGAACAGAAAAAATCCTAATTTTTCGAATCCTAATCTTTTGCATATATAACATAGCTAGATATATATATATACACACAGAGAACATATGTATACATATATATAAAAAATCCTAATATTCTTCTCCCTCTTCTAATCCTAATCTTTTGCATATATACATGAACATAGATATATACACAGAGAACATATGTATACATATATATAAAAAACAAGCATATATATATATATATGAAAAACAAGCATATATATATGAAAAAAATCTAGGGCGCCGGCCGGACCAGAGGAGGACCGCGGAGTCGGCGGCGAGGATGGCGACGGGGCAGTGGGCGCGCGCTTGGGGTAGGAGATGCGGGCGACGGCAACGGCAGGCCGGGGCGGCGGGCGTCGGGCAAGGGGCCGGCCGGCGCGGCGACGGGGGCAGGGACGAGGGCGACGGCGACGGGGGCGACGGGGGCGCGGCGACGGGGGCAGGGACGAGGGCGACGGCGACGGGGGCGGGCCGGGGCGGCGCGCGTCGCGGGCGACGGCGACGATGGGCGCGGGCGACGGCGACGATGGGGGCGGGCGGCGTCGGGGCAGCCTGGCGGCGTCGGCAACTGCAACTGCAAGATGAGAATGAAAAATTGCAAAGTGTGGCCTTATATAGCAGAGGCTTTAGTCCCGGTTCGTGGCAGCAACCGGGACTAAAGGTGGGCATTAGTCCCGGTTTCTGCCACGAACCGGGACCAATGGCCTCTTTTCGGCAGCCCAAAGGGCGGGAAGCGAAGCCCATTGGTCCCGGTTGGTGGCACCAACCGGGACTAAAGGGGGGCATTGGTCGCGGTTGGTGCCACGAACCGTGACCAATTCACCCCTTTAGTCCCGGTTGGTGCCACCAACCGGGACCAATGCCCTTGTGCTGCCCGCGCCCATAAGTTTAGTCCCACATCGCTAGTTGAGAGCGCCCGGCACTGGTTTATAAGCTCTGCTGCCTCCTCCCTCTCGAACTCCTCTGAATAGCAGGCCTATGGGCCTAATTTGACATTGCTTTGCCTGTGGGCCTATTGGGCCTTCTGCGGGCCTGAATCCTGGCCCATGTAGGGTTTCTAGTCGTATTCAGGCCAGTAGGTGGCATTTTTTTGGTTTTTTCTTTTTTATTTCTATATTTTTTGGTTTTTTATTTTTTTATTTCTACTTAAAACTAAATACTTACAGTTTTTTAGTGATTTCTTTTTGCTTTTAGGTCACAAAAATTATAAATTTTCTGTTAGTGCCATTAGTTTTAAATTTTAAATAGTTTAAATTTGAATTTTTAAAAATTTGTGTGAATCACTAGTTTATGAATAACTTTACTATAAAATTAGAATTTTTTTTCTATTTATTTTTTATTTCTACTTACAACTAAATACTTACAGTTTTTTAGTGATTTCTTTTTGCTTTTAGGTCACAAAAATTATAAACTTTCTGTTAGTGCCATTAGTTTTAAATTTTAAATAGTTTAAATTTGAATTTTTAAAATTTTGTGTGAATCACTAGTTTATGAATAACATTACTATAAAATTAGAATTTTTTTTCTTCTTTGCTATTTATTTTTTATTTATACTTACAATTAAATACTTATAGTTTGATTTTAGGTCACACAAATTATATTCTTTTTGCTATTGAAGAATATTATAGTTTTATTTAGTTGATCATAACATAATATTTTAATTGATTGTTTTTATTTTCATAAAAGTTTTGTAGTTCATTCTGTTTGCTATTAATTCATTCTTTGAGCTAAATGACTCTGAAATTGGAAAGCATTTCAAAATGAACTCTGAAAAGGTTGAAAGTTGGCATGGTATCATCATTTCACCCACATAGCATGTTCCAAAAAGTAGAGAGGGTTACGACAAAAACTTGATGCACTTTGTGTACAAAATGGACAATCACTTTCGAAGTATCAAAGTTTCGAACCATAAGACATGAAAGCATTTCAAATGAACTCTGAAAAAGTTGAAAGTTGGGATGGTATCATAATTTCACCCACATAGCATTTGCTTATTGCGGGAGAAAGTCTTCACTTTTTCTTTGCTTGTGTCATTTGCTTATTGCGCCGTAACCATGGATAATCTTCATTGTTTATCAGGATGTTGGGTCAGCCTTGACATTGAAGGGAGGAATTTCATGAAACTTTTCATAATCTTCAGACATGTCTGTCTTGCCGTCCACTCCCAGGATGTCCCTTTTTCCTGAAAGAACTATGTGGCGCTTTGGCTCATCGTATGATGTATTCGCTTCCTTATCTTTTCTTTTTCTCGGTTTGGTAGACATGTCCTTCACATAGATAACCTGTGCCACATCATTGGCTAGGACGAACGGTTCGTCAGTGTACCCAAGATTTTTCAGATCCACTGTTGTCATTCCGTACTGTGGGTCTACCTGTATCCCGCCGCCTAACAGATTGACCCATTTGCACTTAAACAAAGGGACCTTAAAATCAGGTCCGTAGTCAAGTTCCCATATGTCCACTATGTAACCATAATATGTGTCCTTTCCGCTCTCGGTTGCTGCATCAAAGCGGACACCGCTGTTTTGGTTGGTGCTCTTTTGATCTTGGGCGATCGTGTAAAATGTATTCCCATTTATCTCGTATCCTTTGTAAGTCAATACAGTCAAAGATGGTCCCCTGGACAACAAGTACAACTCATCACAAACAGTGTTGTCACCTCTGAGACGTGTTTCCAACCAACTGCTGAAAGTCGTGATGTGTTCACATGTAATCCAGTCGTCGCACTGCTCTGGGTGTTTGGAGCGCAGACTGTTCTTGTGTTCATCGACATACGGGGTCACCAAGGTAGAGTTCTGTAGAACTGTGTAGTGTGCTTGAGACCAAGAATATCCGTCCCTGCATATTATTGAGTCTCTTCCAAGAGTGCCTTTTCCAGTCAGTGTCCCCTCATACCGCGATTTAGGGAGACCTATCTTGTTAAGGCCAGGAATGAAGTCAACACAAAACCCGATAACATCCTCTGTTTGATGGCCCATGGAGATGCTTCCTTATGGCCTAGCGCGGTTACGGACATATTTCTTTAGGACTCCCATGAACCTCTCAAAGGGGAACATATTGTGTAGAAATACGGGCCCCAGGATGACAATCTCGTCGACTAGATGAACTAGGACGTGCGTCATGATATTGAAGAAGGATGGTGGGAACACCAGCTCGAAACTGACAAGACATTGCGCCACATCACTCCTTAGCCTTGGTACGATTTCTGGATCGATCACCTTCTGAGAGATTGCATTGAGGAATGCACATAGCTTCACAATGGCTAATCGGACGTTTTCCGGTAGAAGCCCCCTCAATGCAACCGGAAGCAGTTGCGTCATAATCACGTGGCAGTCATGAGACTTTAGGTTCTGAAACTTTTTCTCTAGCATATTTATTATTCCCTTTATATTCGACGAGAAGCCAGTCGTGACCTTCATACTGAGCAGGCATTCAAAGAAGATTTCTTTCTCTTCTTTCGTAAGAGCGTAGCTGGCAGGACCTTTATACTGCTTCGGAGGCATGCCGTCTCTTTCGTGCAAACGTTGCAGGTCCTCTCGTGCCTCAGGTGTATCTTTTGTCTTCCCATACACGCCCAAGAAGCCTAGCAGGTTCAGGCAAAGGTTCTTCGTCACGTGCATCACGTCGATTGAGGAGCGGACCTCTAGGTCTTTCCAGTAGGGTAGGTCCCAAAATATAGATTTCTTCTTCCACATGGGTGCGTGTCCCTCAGCGTCATTCGGAACAGCTAGTCCACCGGGACCCTTTCCAAAGATTACGTAGTGTAAATCATTGACCATAGCAAGCACGTGATCACCGGTGCGCATGGCGGGCTTCTTCCGGTGATCTGCCTCGCCTTTGAAATGCTTGCCTTTCTTTCGACATTGATGGTTGGTCGGAAGAAATCGACGATGGCCCAGGTACACATTTTTCCTGCATTTGTCCAGGTATATACTTTCAGTGTCATCTAAACAGTGCGTGCATGCGTGGTATCCTTTGTTTGTCTGTCCTGAAAGGTTACTGAGAGCGGGCCAATCGTTGATGGTCACGAACAGCAACGCCTTAAGGTTAAATTCCTCCTGTCTGTGCTCATCCCACGTACGTACACCGTTTCCATTCCACAGCTGTAAAATTTCTTCAACTAATGGCCTTAGGTACACATCAATTTCGTTGCCGGGTTGCTTAGGGCCTTGGATGAGAACTGGCATCATAATGAACTTCCGCTTCATGCACATCCAAGGAGGAAGGTTATACATACATAGAGTCACGGGCCAGGTGCTGTGATTGCTGCTCTGCTCCCCGAAAGGATTAATGCCATCCGCGCTTAAAGCAAACCATACATTCCTTGGGTCCTTTGCAAACTCATCCCAGTACTTTGTCTTGATTTTTCTCCACTGCGACCCGTCAGCGGGTGCTCTCAACTTCCCATCTTTCTTTCGGTTCTCATTGTGCCATCGCATCAACTTGGCATGCTCTTCGTTTCTGAACAGACGTTTCAACCGTGGTATTATAGGAGCATACCACATCACCTTCGCAGGAACCCTCTTCCTGAGGGGCTCGCCGTCAACATCACCAGGGTCATCTCGTTTGATCTTATACCGCAACGCACCGCATACCGGGCATTCATTCAGATCCTTGTAGGCACCGCGGTAGAGGATGCAGTCATTAGGGCATGCATGTATCTTCTCCACCTCCAATCCTAGAGGGCATACGACCTTCTTTGCTGCGTATGTACTGTCGGGCAATTCGTTATCGTTTGGAAGCTTCTTCTTCAATATTTTCAGTAGCTTCTCAAATCCTTTGTCAGCCATAGCATTCTCTGTCTTCCACTGCAGCAATTCCAGTACGGTACCGAGCTTTGTGTTGCCATCTTCGCAATTGGGGTATAACCCTTTTTTGTGATCCTCTAACATGCGATCGAACTTCAGCTTCTCCTTTTGACTAATGCATTGCGTCCTTACATCGACAATGACCCGGCGGAGATCATCATCATCGGGCACATCGTCTGGTTCCTCTTTATCTTCAGCAGCTTCACCCGTGGCAGCATCATTGGGCACATCATCTGGTTCCTCTTGATCTTCACCAGCTCCCCCCGTTGCAGCATCACCGTATTCAGGGGCACATAGTTGTCATCGTACTCTTCTTCTTCGCCGTCTTCCATCATAACCCCTATTTCTCCGTGCCTCGTCCAAACATTATAGTGTGGCATGAAACCCTTGTAAAGCAGGTGGGAGTGAAGGATTTTCCGGTTAGAGTAAGACCTCGTATTCCCACATTCAGTGCATGGACAACACATAAAACCATTCTGCTTGTTTGCCTCAGCCGCATCGAGAAACTCATGCACGCCCTTAATGTACTCGCGGGTGTGTCTGTCACCGTACATCCATTGCCGGTTCATCTGCGTGCATTATATATAATTAAGTGTCCAAATTAATAGAAGTTCATCATCACATTAAAACCAAAGTGCATACATAGTTCTCATCTAACAACATATAGCTCTCCAGAGCATCTAATTAATTAAACCATACATTGAAACTATGTAAAACATTTCAATGCGAAAACAAATGCGATCATAATCGCAACCAAGGTAACAATTGATCCAACGGCATAATGATACCAAGCCTCGGTATGAATGGCATATTTTCTTATCTTTCTAATCTTCAAGCGCATTGCATCCATCTTGATCTTGTGATCATCGACGACATCCGCAACATGCAACTCCAATATCATCTTCTCCTCCTCAATTTTTTTTATTTTTTCCTTCAACAAATTGTTTTCTTCTTCAACTAAATTTAACCTCTCGACAATAGGGTCAGTTGGCATTTCCGATTCACATACATCCTAGATAAATAAAATCTATGTCACGTTGGTCGGCTTAATTTTCATAAACAATAAATGAACCAATAGTTATGAAGATAATATACATACCAAATCCGAATCATAGACAGGACGAGGGCCGACGGGGGCGGATACCAAAACCATCGCACTATATAAGATGCAATAATAAATGTAAGAAAATGATACAAGTATCTATCTAAACAGACAAGTAAGAATATTTTTCCTTTCAGAAAGATGGCCCAGGTACACATTCTTCCTGCATTTGTCCAGGTATATACTTTCAGTGTCATCTAAACAATGTGTGCATGCGTGATATCCTTTGTTTGTCTGTCCTGAAAGGTTACTGAGAGCGGGCCAATCGTTGATGGTCACGAACAGCAACGCCTTTAGGTTAAATTCCTCTTGTCTGTGCTCATCCCACGTACGTACACCGTTTCCATTCCACAGCTGTAAAATTTCTTCAACTAATGGCCTTAGGTACACATCAATGTCGTTGCCGGGTTGCTTAGGGCCTTGGATGAGAACTGGCATCATAATGAACTTCCTCTTCATGCACATCCAAGGAGGAAGGTTATACATACATAGAGTCACGGGCCAGGTGCTGTGATTGCTGCTCTGCTCCTCGAAAGGATTAATGCCATCCGCGCTTAAAGCAAACCATACGTTCCTTGGGTCCTTTGCAAACTCATCCCAATACTTTCTCACGATTTTTCTCCACTGCGACCCGTCAGCGGGTGCTCTCAACTTCCCGTCTTTCTTACGGTCCTCACTGTGCCATCGCATCGACTTGGCATGCTTCCCGTTTCTGAACAGACGTTTCAACCATGGTATTATAGGAGCATACCACATCACCTTCGCAGGAACCCTCTTCCTGTGGGGCTCGCCGTGAACATCACCAGGGTCATCTCGTCTGATCTTATACCGCAATGCACCGCATACCGGGCATGCGTTCAGATCCTTGTATGCACCACGGTATAGGATGCAGTCATTAGGGCATGCATGTATCTTCTCCACCTCCAATCCTAGAGGGCATACGACCTTCTTTGCTGCGTATGTACTGTCGGGCAATTCATTATCCTTTGGAAGCTTCTTCTTCAATATTTTCAGTAGCTTCTCAAATCCTTTGTCAGGCACAGCATTCTCTGCCTTCCACTGCAGCAATTCCAGTACGGTACCGAGCTTTGTGTTGCCATCTTCGCAATTGGGGTACAACCCTTTTTTGTGATCCTCTAACATGCGATCAAACTTTAGCTTCTCCTTTTGACTTTCGCATTGCGTCCTTGCATCGACAATGACCCGGCGGAGATCATCATCATCGGGCACATCGTCTGGTTCCTCTTGATCTTCAGCAACTTCACCCATTGCAGCATTATTGGGCACATCGTTTTGTTCCTCTTGATCTTCACCAGCTCCCCCCGTTGCAGCATCACGGTATTCAGGGGGGACGTAGTTGTCATCGTACTCTTCTTCTTCGTCGTCTTCCATCATAACCCCTATTTCTCCGTGCCTCGTCCAAACATTATAGTGTGGCATGAAACCCTTGTAAAGCAGGTGGGTGTGAAGGATTTTCCGGTCAGAGTAAGACTTCGTATTCCCACAATCAGGGCATGGACAACACATAAAACCATTCTGCTTGTTTGCCTCAGCCGCATCGAGAAACTCATGCATGCCCTTAATGTACTCGGAGGTGTGTCTGTCACCGTACATCCATTGCCGGTTCATCTGCGTGCATTATATATAATTAAGTGTCCAAATTAATAGAAGTTCATCATCACATTAAAAGCAAAGTACATACATAGTTCTCGTCTAACAACATATAGCTCTCCAGAGCATCTAATTAATTAAACCATACATTGAAACTATGTAAAACATTTTAATGCGAAAACAAAGGCAATCATAATCGCAACCAAGGTAACAATTGATCCAACGACATAATGATACCAAGCCTCGGTATGAATGGCATATTTTCTAATCTTTCTAATCTTCAAGCGCATTGCATCCATCTTGATCTTGTGATCATCGACGACATCCGCAACATGCAACTCCAATATCATCTTCTCCTCCTCAATTTTTTTTATTTTTTCCTTCAAGAAATTGTTTTCTTCTTCAACTAAATTTAACTTCTCGACAATAGGGTCGGTTGGAATTTCCGGTTCACATACATCCTAGATAAATAAAATATATGTCACGTTGGTCCGCATAATTTTCATAAACAATAAATAAACCAATAGTTATAAAGATTAATATATATACCACATCCGAATCATAGACAGGACGAGGGCCGACGGGGGCGGATACCAAAACCATCGCACTATATAAGATGCAATAATAAAAGTAAGAAAATGATACAAGTATCTATCTAAACATACAAGTAAGAATATTTTTCCTTTCAGAAAGAAGATAAGAACAAGAGGCTCACCACGGTGGTGTCGGTGATGAGATCAGCGCGGGTGATCGACGGCGGTGAAGACGGGGACGGGGCGTGACGGACCGCTAAATCTAGACAAATCTCGAGGAAAATGGAGCTTGGAGGTCGAGCTTCGAGAGGAGAAAGTTTAAGTAGTGTGGCTCGGGCATTCCATCGAACACCTCATGTGCATAGGAGGTGAGCTAGAGCACCACAAACCCCTCCCCTCGCCGGCCAGAGAAAAACAGAGCACTGGAGTGCTCTGCTCGCGGGCGAGGGTATATATAGGCACCTCATTGGTCCCGGTTTGTGGCAAGAACCGGGACTAAAGGGGAGCCTTTGGTCCCGGTTCAGGCCACCAACCGGGACCAATGGTGGTGGGCCAGGAGCGAGGCCCATTGGTCCCGGTTCGTCCCACCAACCGGGACCAAAAGGTCCAGACGAACCGGGACCAATGGCCCACGTGGTACGTCCGGCCCCCTGGGCTCACGAACCGGGACCAATGCCCACATTAGTCCCGGTTCTACACTGAACCGGGACTAATGGGCTGAGCCGGCCTGGACCATAGCCCTGTTTTCTACTAGTGGTTACGTTTGTTTCTGAAGACAGGGGAGAAGTCTTGCTATTAGTAGTCATGTGAATTTGGTATTCGTTCGATATTTTGATGAGATGTATGTTGTCTATCCTCTAGTGGTGTTATGTTAACGTCGACTACATGACACTTCACCATTATTTGGGCCTAGAGGAAGGCATTGGGAAGTAATAAGTAGGTGATGGGTTGCTAGAGTAACAGAAGCTTAAACCCTAGTTTATGCGTTGCTTCGTAAGGGGCTGATTTGGATCCACATGTTTCATGCTATGGTTAGGTTTACCTTAATACTTCTTTTGTAGTTGCGGATGCTTGCAATAGGGGCTAATCATAAGTGGGGTGCTTGTTCAACTAAGGACAGCACCCAAGCACCGGTCCACCCACATATCAAATTATAAAAGTACCGAACGCGAATCATATGAACGTGATGAAAACTAGCTTGACGATAATTCCCATGTGTCCTCGGGAGCGCTTTTCTCTATATAAGAGTTTGTCCAGGCTTGTCCTTTGCTACAAAAAGGATTGGGCCACCTTGCTGCACTTTATTTACTATTGTTACTTGTTGCTCGTTACAAATTATCCTATCACAAAACTATCTGTTACCTATAATTTCAGTGCGTGCATAGAATACCTTGTTGAAAACCGCTTATCATTTCCTTCTGCTCCTCGTTGGGTTCAACACTCTTACTTATCGAAAGGACTATGATAGATCCCCTATACTTGTGGGTCATCAAGACACTTTTCTGGCGCCGTTGCCGGGGAGTGAAGCGCCTTTGGTAGTTGGAATTTGGTAAGGAAAAAAATTTATATAGTGTGCTGAAATTTACTGTCACTTGTTACTATGGAGAGTAATCCTCTGAGGGGCTTGTTCGGGGTATCTTTACCCCGACCAGTAGAGAAAATAGTTGCTCCTCAACCTACTGAACCTACTGAAAATGAAAATGTCTACTTTGAAATTCCTTCGGGTATGTTGGAAAAACTGCGGGCTAATCCTTTTGTAGGAGACGGAACAATGCATCCTGATGAGCACCTAATCTATGTGGATGAAGTTTGTGGATTATTTAAGCTTGTAGGTGTGCCCGATGATGTTATTAAGAAGAAGGTATTCCCTTTATCTTTGAAGGGAGATGCTTTGACATGGTATAGGCTATGTGATGATATGGGATCATGGAACTACAAACGATTGAAATTGGAATTTCATCAGAAGTTTTATCCTATGCATCTTGTTAATCGTGATCGCAATTATAAATATAATTTCTGGCCTCGTGAAGGAGAAAGCATCGCTCAATCTTGGGGGAGGGTTAAAACAATGTTATATTCATGCCCCAATCATGAGCTCCCAAGAGAGATAATTATTCAAAAAATTTATGCTCGGCTTTCTGATAACAATCGCACCATGCTCAATACTTCTTGTGCTGGCTCTTTTATGATGAAGACTATTGAATTCAAATGGGATTTATTGGAAAGAATTAAACGCAACTCTGAAGATTGGGATCTCGACGAAGGTAAGGAGTCAGGTATGACACCTATGTTTGATCGTGTTAAATCTTTTATGGATACCGATGTTTTCCGTAAATTTAGCACGAAATATGGACTTGATTCTGAGATAGTAGCTTCTTTCTGTGAATCTTTTGCTACTCATGTTGATCTCCCTAAGGAGAAGTGGTTTAAATATCATCCTCCCATAGAAGTAAAAGTAGCTGCACCTATTAAAGTTGAAGAAAAGACTATCACTTATAATGATCCTATTGTTCCTACTACTTATGTTGAGAAACCACATTTCCCTGTTAGAACAAAGGATCATGCTAAAGCTTCAACTGTGTTTCGTAAAAGCAATATTAGAACCTATACACCTCCTGGGCAAGTTAAAGTTGAACCTAATATTGCTATTGTTAAAGATCTCTTGGCTGATAATATTTATGGGCATGTTATTTATTTCCATGAAGAGACTACTAAAATTGCTAAACCTTGTGCTAAAGATAAACATAGACCCATGGTAGGCATGCCTGTTATTTCTGTTAAAATAGGAGATCATTGTTATCATGGCTTATGTGATATGGGTGCCAGTGCTAGTGCTATACCTCATGACTTATACAAAGAAATTATGCATGATATTGCACCTGCTGAGATAGAAGAAATTTATGTCACCATTAAGCTTGCCAATAGAGATACCATATCGTCCATTGGAATTATTAGAGATGTTGAAGTCTTGTGTGGGAAAACTAAATATCCTGCTGATTTTCTTGTTCTTGGCTCCCCAAGATAGCTTTTGCCCCATTATATCTGGTAGACCCTTCTTGAACACTGTTAATGCTAAGATAGACTGCGAAAAGGATGTTGTTACTATTGGTTTGGGTAATATGTCCCATGAGTTTAATTTCTCTAAATTTCATAGACAACACCGTGAAGAGAAATTGCCTAGTAAGGCTGAAATTATTGGTCTTGCTTCTATTGCCGTACCTCCTAGTGATCCTTTAGAACAATATTTGCTAGACCATGAAAACGATATGTTTATGAATGAAAGAAGGGAAATAGATGAAGTATTCTTTAAACAGGAACATATCCTGAAACACAATTTGCCTGTTGAAATCCTAGGGGATCCTCCTCCACCCAAGGGTGATCCCGTGTTTGAGCTTAAACTGTTACCTGATACTCTTAAATATGCTTATCTTGATGAGAAAAAGATATATCATGTTATTATTAGTGCTATCCTTTCAGAGCATGAAGAAGAGAGATTATTGAAAACTCTGAAGAAGCACCGTGCTGCTATTGGTTATACTCTTGATGATCTTAAGGGCATTAGTCCCACTCTATGTGAACATAAAATAAATTTGGAGAAAGATGCCAAACCAGTTCGTGATCACCAACGACGGCTGAATCCTAAGATGAAAGAAGTAGTAAGAAAGGAAATACTGAAGCTTCTTGGTACAGTATTGAAAAAGATGTTCTTGGTACTTTCTGATGCTATTTGTAAGATTATAAAAATAAATCCGAAAATGTATCTGTAATAAGATTATCATGGACATCGGTATGTTGAAGTGTCCTTGGGTGATTGGGTAGTACTAGTACTGTTGAATTGGGAGGAGGGAGAGGGAACCATGACTTGTCTAGCCTTGTTTCTCTGACTTAGGCGGCAAAATTTCGTGTTTTGACCCTTTTGACATACAATTTCAGGATCTGACCCCGGTTTGATAAAATTTCGGGATTTGACCCTTTTTCCTACCGCCGGGGGCTCCGGCGGTTGGGCTGCACAGCCTACCGCCAGGGTCCCTGGCGGTAGGAAACTTATCCACGTCAGCGCGCGGAGACGGCACCGTCCCCCTCCGTCGCACCCTACCGCCGGGGACCCTGGCGGTAGGCTGTGTAAACTTACCGCTGGAGCCCCTGGCGGTAGGGTGCGGGGCAGTTATTTCGCCCGAGACCCCTGCGCCCCTTCCCTTCTCCCCGCCCTTCCCCCTCCCCCAGTCAGCAGTTCTTCTTCCCAAGTCGCCCCTCTCTCTCTCTCATCTCCTCCACTCCCCCCTCAGATCTTCGCCATTTGTTGACCATTTTTGCGGATCGAGATGGCCCCGAAAAGAGAAACGTAAGCTCCTCCAATCCCTCCAATTAGTTTTTTGCAAACTTGCTTCCGTTTCGACGCATTATTTGCTTGAAATCCCTCATGTTTTTGAATTTAGATTGGATTTTTTCACCTAAGATTGTTTTAGCTTGATTATAGTTGTAGTTCTTGGTTCTTTAGTAAGTAGTGGTATTGAATATGAACTCTAATCAATAGTTCATATGTTAGTGTGAAGATGAACCCTAGTTCATACTTTTTTTTGTTTAAAAATTTATGATGTAATGCATGTGGGAGCATGTGGGAGCACTTGATAGTAGTTTTATGATGCATGTTGATATGATATGAATATGTTGTTTTATGATGTTGTTTTTTATGATATGCTGCATGTTGATATGATGCATATTGTAGTAAACAAAAAATATATGATGCAAGTAGTGGATTTGGTTGGTCTGATATGGTATGGTTTTGCATTTGACACATCTTGATATATGTATTTTATTTATTTGATCCATATGTTCAGGACTGCAACAGTGGCGCAACCATCGCCCATTCATCTCCAACACGACCCTTCTGCCTTGCCACTTCCGTACGTGTACGAGTCCTTCCCCGAGCTTCTGCTGCCGGTGACCGATTTTTCAGACGAGTTCCTACAGGAGACGAGGGCAGTGCGGTGGTACGAGAGGGCAGAACGGATCGTCGACGATGTGAATTGTTGGGCGCAGAGTGTGAAGGAGTTGAAGAGAGTGACTGCAGAGATGGAGGGAGATCCAACTATCTGCCGTGAACGCCGGGAACGGACCATTGAAGTTGCCAAGCAGCACTCCAACTGGGAGCTGCGCAATTTGGGCCGGAGGATCTACTTCGAGAGCAATGCGGAGGAGAGAGCCAGGATGCCGCCCCCAAGTGCATTGGCGTTCGATATCATCAGCTGGGGAAGGGCGGAGGCGAAAACTCTAGCTGGCAAGGCAAGGTGGGAGTGCTTGAACGGGCGGATGCCGACCAGCGTTCCGCCTCCGCCTGAACCGGTGGATCCGCTGCCGTATCTGTCTCCACGGCCAGGCCTAGTATCTGAGGGGGGGAGGATGGTCCAACCTATAAACATGTCTATTGGATATGCATCTATGTTTTAGTTGGGGTTGTCAAACTATGTGGACAAGTTTGCTATTTGCTATTTCCTACTTATGAATCTATGTGTAAACTGTTTGATATTTGCTATGTGAAACTTTATTAATATGTGAGCTCATATATTGCTGTCATTTTTGTAAAACTTGCTGTGATATTGTTGTTACATTTAAATTGAAAACAAGCAACCAAACCAACATGAAAAACAAAACAGAGGACCCTACCGCCAAGCACCCTGGCGGTAGGGTCAGACAACCTACCGCCAGGGAACTTGCATATTTCGTTACAGAAGGCATGCACGGCAAAACCCTGTCACACCTTACCACCAGAGCCACTGGCGGTAGGGTTAGACAGCGTACCGCTAGGTGGTCGGGCGGTAAGGCACTTATCCACGTCAGAGAGCGTGTAAAAGCGTGTAAGTCTTTGTATGTCTAGCATTTTTGCTAGCCGGCAATGCTACACGTATAAACGATTTACAGGCTTTTACAGGATGGTTAACCTTGATTGGTCAATAGGTGAGCGGGGCGGCCCACCCTCCTGAAAATCAGGGGGGAAGAGGGTTGTGATTGGTTGCTAGATGGAAGGAGCGTGTAAGTCTTTGTATGTCTAGCATTTTTGCTAGCCGGCAATGCTACACGTACAAACGATTTACAGGCTTTTATAGGATGGTTAATCTTGATTGGTCAATAGGTGAGCGGGGCGGCCCATCCCCCTGAAAATCAGGGGGGAGAGGTTTGTGATTGGTTGCTAGATGGAAGGAGCGTGTAAGTCTTTGTATGTTTAGCATTTTTGCTAGCCGGCAATGCTACACGTACAAACGATTTACAGGCTTTTACAGGATGGTTAACCTTGATTGGTCAATAGGTGAGCGGGGCGGCCCACCCCCCTAAAAATCAGGGGGGAGAGGTTTGTGATTGGTTGCTAGATGGAAGGAGCGTGTAAGTCTTTGTATGTCTAGCATTTTTGCTAGCCGGCAATGCTACACGTACAAACGATTTACAGGTTTTAACAGGATGGTTAACCTTGATTGGTCAATAGGTGAGCGGCAAAAATGCTAGACATACAAAGACTTAAACGATTTTACACGCTCCTTCCATCTAACAACCAATCACAAATCTCTCCTCCCTGATTTTCAAAGAGGTGGGCCGCTCCGCTCACCTATTGACCAATCAAGATTAACCATCCTATAAAAGCCTGTAAATCGTTTATACGTGTAGCATTGCCGTAAGAATTATAAGCAGACGTAAGGTAGGGGTCGAAATCGGTCAGTGTCTGCTCTGCTGTTTAACTGCTCACTGGTCCTTCTTGTTGGCCTGGAACCTGGAAGTCACAAGTTTCAAGTGCAGTCTTGCTTTAGTCTAGTGCAAAGTGCTTGAGCAAGGGATCCTTCGTCAGGTGAACTTTCAACTGAATACATGTACAGAAAACAACACCTGGTTTGTTGTATGTATTTTTCTCATGACTCAAAACCGGGTTCCTGGTTCCACTATCAAACCGATATAACGGAACAAATGTGGTTGGTTGAATGGTTGCTCCCCAGAACTATACATGTATACGTACCACTGAAGCATATGTTGATTTTTATCTCTGTATGTACTTGCTCTTCAGTTGAGGAATACTTGCTCGAGTTTGAAAGGCTTAGCTCTGCGGGGTGTGCTTGTCTCTGCTTGAGCTGACAAGTTAGACTGCAGTGTCTTTCATCATGGCTGCAATAGAAAGGTAAAGAGCACCAAAAATATACCCCCTGCCTGGCAGCATCGGATTCACGGTTATGCATGCATAATTGCATATGTTGCTCCCTGTGTAGGCACTTCATCTTCGACATGTTTGCTGGCTGTATCACACACTTGGATCAGAAGAACCATCCTCTGTATCGTCAGCTCCATGACTGGTCTTGATCATTTTTCATGGTCAAAAGAACACACTACCTGAACCTATGGTGTTTGTTCTCTCCCTTATATGAAGCGAATCTCCTATGGAATTACTTTTGGCTGCCGAGCACAAGTCTACTTTATTTTAGAATCAAAATCCAAGCCTATTTTTTTTATAGGGGAATGTGTAAATTTTGTTTGAGAAACAAAATCTAATACTCCCTCAGTTCACTTTTGTAAGTCGTTTAGGACAGCTGTAACTGAACTGTTTTAGGTGTTGTCTTAAATGTTTAAAAGGTCTTACAAAAGTGAACGAAGGGAATAGTAGGGATTGGTGCTTGTTCTAATAAGCCCCAGTATGCTACTTAATCCTCACAATTAGATTATGTGACCACTTGCTGCTAATCTGCGCCCAGAATTGACAAGTTAAGCATCTTCCCCATGTGCTTGTGTTTTTATGTAGCACTACCTCTGTAACATAATATAAGACATTTTTTGACACTATTAAGATAGGGAGGGAGTACATGTTAACCCTTTTCAATGGATAAATACAAGATGATCGACCAAACTTTTATGATGAATTTTGCCTCTTAAGAACATGCCATGTCCTTTCGATAAGGGGAATTGAAGATTGCTTTGCTGTGTATGTATGGTTTGATCCAAATCCAATCATCCAAAGCAGCAGAAAATAAATAATGATTGCATGTAAATATGTAATAACAATGAAATGTATGCTTGTGTCGAAATTACTAATTGAGAAGTACTTCTTCCAAAAGTCACTCCCATCTTCCCAGGTTGTGACAAGTGGCGCGTTGCATGTGCGTCACTTGTCGCAACCTGAGAGTTTTCCCCTTTTTTGTAGATCTGTTTATTCAAAACGTTTTATCTCTTAAACCATGCGTCTAGATCTCGAACCATTTTCACGGTTGCATTTCTCGCGCCGAGATCTTCAAAATTAGATTCCATGTTGGTAGGTTTTGACTAACTTTTTTTTCAGGAAAAAAACTGGATGAAAAACCGAATCGGGAGCACTTTTTCCCCTTTCCGGAAGCTAAAGCATGTTTTTTTTCATTTTCGAGAGGCACGGGCGGCACAGGTCGTGCCTCTCGCAAAAGCAAAACATTTCTCTCGCAGAAGAAAAACCGTGCCTCTCAAGAAAGAAAATAAAATGTGTTTTTTTCTTTTTCGAGAAGCAAAATCATGCCTCTCGCAGAAGCAAAACCGTATCTCTCGCGAAAAAAAAGAGAAAACACGTTTTTTTTGTTTCGAGAGGCATAGCCGTGCCTCTCGCAGAAGCAAAACCATGCCTCTCATGAAAAAAAAGAGAAATGCGTTCTTTTTTTCCGTTTCTAAGAGGCGCACCCACAGAAGCAAAACCATGCCTCTCATGAAAGCAAAACCGTACCTCTCAAGGAAGAAAAGAACCTGTTTTTTCTCGAGAAAAAAATTTCTAATTTTTTTGTAAAAAGTTCAAAAAAAACCCCGGAGAAAACAATCTAAAAAGCCGATAACGCGTGTGGGTAATTAAAAAAAAACAAAATCTGGAGGAAGCGCCCAGGGCGCTACACGTGGCGGCGGCTGAGAGCGTGCGCGCTCTCAGCCGATCACAAGTGATCGTTAAGAGGCTTCCGAAGGAGCGCTCGTCAATTAGTTGTTCTCTGCTTGTGTTGATTGGCTTATGTGCTAGCTGTTGTTAAGCTGATGTTGTTAAAAGGTCTAATTTTCTTTCTAGCACCGATTTTTCGATAAAGGGTTGATTTTATTGGCTCAAAAAACAGCATCAAGAGGATACAAAACTAAAGAGCACACACCCAGCCTCTGCATAGTTAGGATGCACACAGCCAACACCATCACACGCATAAAAAAACACGCTGACAACTAGCAAAGTCATTCAAGACCAAAACTAATCATAGACGAGGAAAAAAGAAAACCTAAGGCAATCAGATCTGTGATCGACAAATTACAACAATGATCATATCCGCACCAACCATCTCATAACACCACACTGACGGCGAGGTTCTTCAACAGCAACACCTTCAAGAAGGGAGCGACACTCATGCGCCGTCGCCACCGGATCCAACCACCAAGGCCAGAATCTAGGTTTTCACCCTGAAGAATAATCCGAGCTTATCCGAGCAATGCCTTCAACAAGGTAACGACGTAAAAACATCGCCATTGCCAGGTTTAACCAACTCGGGCCAGACCAAAGCTTTCACCCCCGAGCTCGTGACCAGATGCTCAACTTGCACCACCATCGAAGCCACTCAAGTGTTGTCGCCACCACTTTTTCCCAACCCCAGCAGCTACATGTGATGCGACCGTTGCCGCTACACATCCAACCCTCTGTGTCAAGTTACCGTCCATAATTTGCACCTCACTGCTGAAGTCAACCATTAGATCTTCCACCTGAAGATCTTTCGATGACCAATGCTGTCGTGGAGCCGTAGGAGGTCACTTTAGCACAATCTGCAATCACCCCGCTTGGCCGACCGGATCTAAATCACACCACCACCGCCATGGACCATAGCGCCATCGGCCGGTGACCGCCACGCGGAAGTCCAGCACCTCGCCGCCATGGTCCACCTCCTAGCAGAGAGCCCGACGCATGCCCCATCCCAGCCAGATGCCGCACTCGCCACTTGCCTTCACTAGTCGCAAGGAGCAGTCGACAATCTGTGGATGGCTTGGTGTGGACGGGCACAAGCGGTTGCCGATCCATATTTCCGGACCTCGTGTCAAGCAGCGAGATCCGCCGCTGCATGCCATATCCATGGCTCTAGCGAGCCAGATCCACCCGCGCTCCGCAAACGAGCCGCCAAGTGCACGCATGCACTGGCAACCCGCTCCATCCTGATCCAGCGAACAGTGGAGACGCCTCGCCGTCACCATCCTCGGAGGTACGACGGGATTTCCGGCCGGCGTACTCAGGCGACGGCGAGGGGAGGAGGCGGCGGCGGTGCGTTTCGCCGCCCGAGTCGCCCGCAAAGGAACGACGCGGGGGCAGTTACCTCAAAAGGAGTATTTGTTTTCTCCGTTGAAATGTTGTACTATATTTTGTGCTCACATGATTTATATTAATTTGAATGTAAAAAGATTTATTCTTTGTGGTGCAGACATTATAGTTTCAAAGAATTTTCTAGGTTGCCAAAAACAATAGAATTCCATTCTACACACATGACATAAGAAATTGAAATTGTACACCTTTGATCGTGCCTCCCATGGGCGACGAGAGGAGGGCGCTCCTGCCACTGTCACCAGCACCCTTCACCACAGCAATTACAAAGTGAGGAAGGGCAAGGTCGCCATCAGAAACACGGTTGGAAGATAAGCATCGCAGTCACGAGACATGCCCGGAGCAGCGACGCAGTAGATCAGACAGGCCGCCACCAGGAACCAAATAAGCTCGCCATGCACATCCATCATCCCCATGCCCATGTCGGCGCCTTCAAGAAGGTGACGACACTGTGGTGCCGCCGCCGCTTAGCCACTGAGGCTAGGGTTTTCACCCGGGCGCAGGGGAAGGGGAGAGGCAGGAGAGGTTTAGCCTCGGCGCCGCCACCAAGGAGGGAATGGCGTCCGAGACGCCATCGACGCCGTGACCGCCACCGGCGGCCAAGGGTTTCCCCCGGCCAAGCACCCTGCCGCCACCTCTGAACCAGACACAACATCAGCATGCGCGTGCACGCCGGAGATCCAGGCTGGCCGGAGGTCATGCAACACGAGCAGACCAGATCGCCTCCGATCTGACGAGGGGAGCCCGGGGCCTCCCCGCGCCATGACCAGCGCCCACCGGGACCTCGCTGCCCGCGCAGCCGAGGAGATCCGGTCTACCTCACCGACGAGCACTCCCCGCCGCCGGAGGAGCGCCATCCGCCCCAGCGAGGCCGCCTCCTCAGATCAGCCGGCGCGAATCTGACCAGAACAAGCACCTCCGTGAAGAACACAGCGCCGCAACCGGCCCGCGCGCTCCACCGTGACGTGCCGCCACCGGACAGCAGGCCGAGCCGCCCCGCACCGACCACCAGCGCGCGCCACCCGACGCGCCGGCCGCCGAGCTCCGCCTCCGCGCCCGAAGAAGCAGCCCCCCGCGGCCCTTGTTCTAGGCGAGGTCCAACGAGATCCCACCGTCGCCGGCACCGCGCGGGCTTTGCCCGGCGGCGGCGGGAGGAGAGGAAGGAGGTGGGGGTTGGGTTCGGCGGCGGCTAGGGTTGGGCGCCTGGGTCGCCCGCGGGAGGGGGGGGGGACACGGGGCTAGCGGTGACCTCCTTTATGTTCTTTTGCTGAGGCTACTTGGAAGCGAAGTGCTGATGCTTCAGAAAGGGACAATAATGGTGTGATCTATTTTTCTTCTACGTGCAGAAAGATAAGGCCGTGTTCTAAGGCAGATTGTGGTTGAAACGGAGTATACACGGCTGCGTTGGAGGTGCTGTCAAAGAATTCAGATAAGAGACCTGGCTGGGGCTTATGTGGCAGCGAGACGAAGAGACCGATGCAAAATAAATTGCGGAGTGCAGACTGTGTATGTAAGGGCAACTCCAACGCACGACTTCAAATGGATGTTCGTTTTATTCGAATTTTGTCTGTTTGGGGATGGCAATAGGGCGGCATCCGCCCGGATTTTTGGATGCACCGGCCGTACGCTCAACGCGCGGCCGAATTTCGGCCGCATCTCGTTCGGAGGAGGTCTATGCATTCCTTGAACTAAAATCAAGCATAGCAAATAATTCATAATCAAATAGTTCCACATCTAAAATAGTCTTACAACCCAATCTAAATAAAAACAATATCAAATAGTCTTACAGCCCAATCGAAATTGTTTTGCATGGAAAGAACTTGAACTGATAGATCTATTGGTTGCCATGTGGGTTCACATGTGCTCAACCAAATCATCTTGGAGCTGCATATGAGTATGTAAATCACGCATTTCACGATGAAATTGGACAAACTATTCAAACGTTGCAGATTGTTGGTGCTCAAGCTCAACATTTTCACCCTGAAAATCAAACCCTTAGTCGTAGATGCTATCACTATGCTCATCCTCCACGATCATGTTGTGCATAATCACACAAGCAGTCATCACCTCCCAAAGCTTCCGAGTGCTCCATGTTAATGTAGGGTTTCGAACGATAACTATCGAGATTGAAGCACATCAAAAGCACGCTCCACATCCTTCCTAGCACTCTCCTGCATTTGGGCAAATATTTGTCTTTTCTCTCCTTGCGGATTGGGTATGGTCTTCACAAGAGTTGACCACTGAGGATAGATACCATCAGCTAGGTAATATCCCTTGTTGTAATGGTGGCCATTGGTCACAAAGTTGACTTTTGGGGAGTGGCATTCTGCATGCCTTGCAAACACCGGAGAACGTTGAAGCACGTGGATATCATTGTGTGAACCAGCCATGCTGAAGAAAGAATGCCATATCCATAGATCTTGTGAAGCCACCGCTTCTAGTATGACAGTGGCACCTTTCACATGCCCCTGCCAAGCAAATGGACAGTTCTTCCACTTCCAGTGCATACCATCTATACTACCAAGCATGCTCGGGAAGCCTATCTCAACATTGATCGCCAACAACCTCTCTGTATCAGCGACAGTTGGCTCTCTCGGTTACTCAGGGCCGAACACTGCCACCACGGTCTTGCAGAAACTATACATTGAGAGGAGATATGTGGACTCACTCATATGCACGTACTCATCTACAAGATCATCAGGAATTCCATATGCAAGCATGCGAATAGTCGCAGTGCATTTCTAGAAGAGAAGCCAAGAAGCGCATCCTCTGTGCACTCAAAGTATGGGTCATATGCTACCACTCCCTCCTGAATACGATTGAACACATGTCTTGCCATACGGAATCGGCAACAGAATTGATGTGGTTTGTAGAGCGGACCATTCTCAAAGTAATTGGCATAGAGCAGGGCATGGTCGCTCTCCCTATTGCAGTTCAAGGCCGGAGCATGACTTGGGATTGATCCCCTGAACCGAGGTTGCTGCCTAGCAATGTGGTCATCTATGAACAATGCGACCACCACAAGCTCTTCGTCATCCGAGGACGAATCATCCGATCAACAGATGAAGTTGTGAAAGAAATACTCATCCCCGCTATCCATGGTACCGTGTAAGCAAAGCGTCAAACACCTTGCGGTCGTGGTGGAGACATGGACGGAAACAGCATGTCGAGCTCCCCTCGCGGCAGCAAATAAAGGTTGCTGTTGGCGGGTGGGCACCCGGCGGCTATGCAGTGCCTGCCGGAAGTTGTTGGGGTCAATGGGCGGCGTCGTTGGGCGTACCTTCTCTCCCACCGGCAACAAAGAACCATGAACACCGGCAAAAAGCTCCTCTGTAACGTGGGCGTGGGCCGGCTATGGCATGTTGTGGTCGTGGTTCGGACGACCTTGCAAAAAGGCAACGCGACCGGGGAAAACATGGGTACAAACGGGGTGGCGATAGCAATGGGGGGGCAGAGGGCAGAGGGAGGGCAGAGGACGAGAAAAGTGGGTTGTGTCCCCGATGGGCGGGCCAGGGGAAAAAGGTCGTGCGTCCCGCCCGTCCATGCATGTCTGTTTGATTTTGGCTTTAATTTCACTTTATACTTGAGTTAAGCAAGGCACCAGCATGCGAGAGAAGATAGCCCCTCGGGATCGCTTACTAGCCGGCCTGCTTGATTTATTTATGAGGCATCCAGATGGCACTGCACCGACGAGGGAAAGGGAAGCTGATGAGAGGTAAGGGAAAAGTCCATTTAATGAATAGGTTCACTACAGACTATACTATCTCTAGACCCCCTCTCTATACTCCCTCATAATATATGGATCCCCCGGATAAGTTTGATCCTCCAACAGCTGACATATCTTATCTAAACTCCCGGAAACCTGGGCATGGCTTTTTCGAACTTAGTTGATTTCGCAAGAAGCAACTTGAAAAGCGCAAAGACTACATCTAAACAAACCTTACATCTTCGGTCGGCTCATTCTTGCTTATCTCGCCCTATTTCCTTACTTTAGCTTAGAAGTAGGCATATGGGAAGTTACACAAAGATGACTTATCGGTTGGCCTAAGTTTACTCGATTCCATTCTTTGGCACGCCTGTGGAGCTTACAAACAAGCAAGCCAGTAAAAAGTTAAGGAATTCACAATATCGAAAAAGAGTTGGTTGGCTCAAAGTACCAGTGAGCATGCAGGTTTAGTTGAAATTGGTTATGACGATGTCGAGTTGGCGGCCTTCTACTACTACTACTTAGGAGATCAAATGCTATATTTCAGAGATTGGACTCTCTTACTATTGCATTGGCAGCGAACACCATCAAACAAAGATAGCTGTTGAGGAGGAAGACCTGGATAGGGAGCCGGTTACGAATAAACCTGGGACTAGGAAACCCCGAACTATGAATCCACTCCTTAGCCATAAAGATATGTGGCCATGAAAAAGGGAGGGGATTCAGTGGAACAGGATTGGCCGGGCGGTAGAGTCGTGGAAACACTTGTTGATTCCTATTTTGGACCCTAGCTCCATGGAACAATATGCTACTGCGGAAACATGGAAGAATTGCAATCTTAGATCAAAACACTATGTGTGGGAAGCTTGATAAGGGTCAGTTACTTGTACATTTGATTAGTATAAGCCACTCACATCATTTTTTAAGAATAAGTGGGAGTAGGAACGCAAACATGACCCAAAGTTGGGTCGGGAATGGGTCAAAAATGGACGAAAACGAACGTTCGTCTGTTTGCACCCGCCCATTGGGCCGCCTTTTGTGTGCGTTTACCCCCAGACGAACACAGCCGGACCAGTAGAGGTTGTGCGTTGGAGTTGCCATAAGGTCGCAAGAGATAGCAATGGAGCTGCCCACGAGCTTGCAAGTTACCCTAGAACAAAAGGAGACTTTAGTTACCCTTTTGATTTGTAAATAAGGATTGAAACAGCCCTTCAAAATAATATAAGCTTCAAGCTTCAACTGGAACCGGCTACGTCAGAATCACCTACGGCATACCATTTTGTACAATCTTCAACGCTGACCCGTAAACCAGCCCTGCTTATGTCTGATAGCCCGGTTCAGACATGTTCTGTCATCCATCACGGTCCTGTATCGGTCTGTGAGCGGTCTGAATGCACTTTTCCCGCAAATTCGAAGCAAAGTGGCCGCGGCTTTGCGGGAGTCCAGACAGGAGCCACGTAGTACTCCGACACCCCTGACGCACTGAATCCTCCCTTCCGGTCTCATTTTTTCCAATCCGCCTCTTCTTCTCTTGCTTTGCATCCTCTCCTCCTCCGCCGCCTCCGATGTACCTCCCGGCTGTCACATAGGCATTCCCGGACCTCTGCAACCAGCACTGACACGCCCACTCGCCTTTTATGACGGCGTCGCCCACCCAGGACCCATTCGTAGCCAAGTACACTCCTCCTCCACTGTCGAGGACGTCCATGATAGACACCACGATCGGCAGGTGTTTGATCAAATGCCATTGAGATCTTCGAACGGCATGCCGTTTTTTAAAGTACAAAGGATGGCGGGGTGCTCGAGTATGGAAGATGAGTTGTTGTGCGACGCGTGGCCGTGTCTGCGGATAGACATGCATAAAAGAGGCTCTTCTGGCAGCACATGCATGATTCCAGAGGCGGAGGACGAAAAATAAAATAAGGTGTGATGAACTCTTAAGTTATTGTTTTTGCACAAGCTTACTCGACGACAACGCCTAGCCCACGGCCGTTGTCGGCCATCCGTTCGTCCCGTCATCCGCCTCACCGTCGTGCTTTCTAGGATTGTTGCTGCGTGCGAGTGTAGTTTTTGTGTCAACGATATGGCTGGTTCGTGCATCATGTCCTGGCTTCGTGGGGGTCTGGGATGATCGGTTTGTTCGTGGGCTACGTCTGCGGGGCCCAGTTATCAACGAACGGCCTCTCGCTCTCGTAGCGACATTTCCCAGTGTTGCATGGCAGTCAGGATATCCAACGGCTTCTAAAAAAACGAGGATATCCAGCGATGGAAGTAGATGCGTACGTATAAAATTTTCATTCCACCAAATCAAGGTATGGCGGCCGCCATTCCTTGCCCACCGGAGTCCTCCGTCATAGCATGATTTGTTTCACGCGCAAAAGCACATTGCACCATACGACATGCACATCATCCAACGACGCAATATGGGGTTGTTATCGTATAGATGATACACCATCCAAACTATCGTCATCAAGTTTTGTGAGACGGTTGCTTGGCTGGAGGCAAGGTGGCCATTGCGGGCGACAATGGAGGAGATCATAAGTTTTGCATCTTCTTGCTCAACTTTGTTGATTGAATTATTCATTCATTCAATGATGCTCTACACATTGTATAGCCTGTACGCGCTGTGGTGATGTACCACAGGACAGAGGGTCGTTCCTTGTCTCTACCGGTGGCTCTGGATCCATGCCGCCTACTAGTCGTCGGCGAGTAGCGATGCTAGTCGTCTCTCTCTTGGCATGGAGGAGCGACGCCTGAGCCGTGTGGAGACATTTCAGTTTGGGCTAGCCAATGTTGCTCTACACATTGTGTAGTCCGTACACGCTACCGTGATGTACCACAACATAGAGGGCCGGGCCTCGTCTTTACCAGTGGCTTCGGATCCGCGCCGCCTACTAGTCATCGGCGAGCGGCGGTGCTACTCCAAAGCGCGACTACTACGCTGATGTTGTAGGCCCAAGTTTGTTTGGCTCACACCATCCTTTGGTCGCATTCTGCAATTATTGTTGTTGAATCACACACTAGCGATATGAATTGGGCCCGCCCATTCACCATACAGCGAGCGTGTGCAAGACCATTCACTAGATTTTTTTTCTTTTCTTTATCTTTCCTCGGTTTTTTTCACGTCTTTTTGTCATTTTTCATTGGTTTTCTTTTAATTTCTCTCTGTGTAATTGTTATTCTATACACATGTTGGGTATGTAGTTAATACATTTTTCTAACACAAGATTAATATTTATTGAATACATGTTCAGCATTTTAGTATACACATTCATGCAATTTTTCATATGCTTGATTGTCATTTCAATAGCAAATTAACATTTTTTAGAATTAATGGTCAAGTATTTTCCTATACACATGTAACATTTTTCTTCACATGCTTGATTAACATTTTTAGATACAAGTTTAACATTTTTTAAATACATGGTCAACATATTTTCTATAGGGGTTGAACATTTTTCAAAGACAAGTTTAACATTGTCTTAATAAATGGTCAACATTTTTCCTATATACATTTAACAATTTACAAATATAAGTTTATTTTTTTAATAAATTGTCAATATTTTCTCTATAGACATTTAACATTTTTCAAAGAGAAGTTTAATACTTTGTGACTACATGCTCAACTTTTTTTCATACACATTTGACATTTTTCAAAGACAGGTGTAACATTCTTTGAATACATGATCAACATTTTCTTTATACACATTTAACATTTTTGAAGACAAAATTAATTTTTAATACAAGATCAACATTTTTGCTATACACATTTAGCAGTTTTCGAAGACAAATTTACCATTCTTTTAATACATGGTCAACATTTTCTCTATACACATATAAAATATTTTAAACACAAGTTTAACAGTATTTGTTTATGGTCAAGATTTTCTCTATACACATTTAACATTTTACAAATACAAGTTTAACATTTTTTAGATACATGGTCCATTTTTTATAAACACATTTAACATTTTTCAAATACAAGTTTCACATTTTTCAAACACTTGTTCAATTTTTTAAAATGCTTGGAATAATATTTTTTAAATACATGGTCAATATTTTTTCTATACACATTTCATGTTGTCTATTTTTGTATACATGATAAACATTTTATTATACAAATTTAACATTTCTAAATGTTTCATTAACATTTTGTCAAATCTTTATGTAAATTATTTTTTGTAATATAGAATATCTGGAAATATAAGTAAAATAAAATAATACAAAAAGAGAAGAAAATAAGGCCCGTGGCCTGTGGTCAGCGGTGTGATGGGGCTCGCCTTGTGCTATACTTCCTCTCGTCTCTCTGTAGGCGAGACATATTAGCGCCCTTCTGATCAGGCTACAGGACCGTTAACCTGTTTTTGAGAAGAAGGTTTCTGAACCGGATTTTCACTCCTTTTATGTTCTTTTTTCTGTTTTTTCTTTTTGTTTTTAGTTGTATAAATTCTTCAATAACTTCAAATTGGCACGAACATTCAAAATTCTTCTTGTTTTCAAAAAATGTTTGCATTTTTCGTGTTTATGTTCAGTTATTCAAAAAATGTTCCAGAATTAAAATATTTTGTTCATAATGGCAAAAAAATGTTTCGAAATTTCATAAAAAGTTCAGAATTTTAAGAAAATTCTTCCATATTTCCAATAGTTTTTCATAAATTTCGAAAATGTTCGCTAATTTCAAAAGATGTTCGTGCTTTTTGGTCAGAACTATCACAAATTGTTCCTGTGTTAAATTTTGTTAATAAATGCAAAAAATATTCAGTGTTTTCAGAAAATATTTCCCTTTTCGAAACTTGTCTGAAAATTCAAAAGTTTGTTGAATTGAAAAATATTCAGGAATTTAAAAAAAGTTCAAATTTTCGAAAAATGTTCCAGTTTTAAAATTTTGTTCGCAAATTCAAAAGAATGCTTGCTTGTTCAAAAAATATTATGGGATTTCAAACATGTTCAAAACAAGAAAAAACAAAAAAAACGGTGATTTTTTGTGTCCGGTTCGGTATAGTAGACGGAATGTTACAGTAGACTGGACCTCTATAGTAACCGGACAACCACAATACAGAAAACCGTGCTGCAGTACAAAACATGGATAGTTGACACCCGTACAGTACTGCGTGCATGGCCTGCTGATGGGCTAGCCCAGTCGGGGCACCATGTGCGCGTCGGCCCCTAAAATCATCCTAATGGATCCTTATCCCCTAAATGCTAAAATCAGATTATTTTAACACTGAACTTATACAAACTGGAATAAATGTGCCCCTTGGGTGGTTTTTGGAGATATAAAGTGGTTTTCATTGTAACTAGCAAAGTGGCCCGCTCAATGCGCGGGCTAGAGTTTTAGAAAGTTCAATGATGAGAGCATATTATTTGATTTGTCTTAAAAAACTGAAACAAAATGTGATAACATTTCAAATTTAATATTTTTGCGAACATAGTTTTCTCTTAGGCATGTTTTTTTATTGATATATAGATATATGTGTTATTCATTTATCATTTACATGCTAATTATTCATGCCGTACTAACATTCTTTATTATCACATACATTATATTTGTGTTATTATTCATGCATTTTGTCATGTTGATTTGTTATTTTCCTTTATTAAATATTTCTCGTTGTTTTTGTGTAAGCATATGTATGTTTGCTATCGATGTGCCTAATTGTCATATTAATTGTAATTTAATGATTATTTACTGTAAGTGTTTTTCAGTTTCGTATATAAAGTTAGAGTGTATTTAAGTATTATACATATCCATTAAAATTGTCGTCTTAGATTTTTTATTTGATGGGCGGTAAGCAGAAGCAATGTTAGGTCGGCTAGATTCCGGTGTATATGTACAAAGGATGGCAACAGCAAAGGAATGGCACAGGGGAGAGAACTATGGTATTACGGTGAAGACACATGATCGGCTAGAGGAGAGGCTCGATTGATCTCACTTGTGGCCCCACCGCCCGGGCAAGCTGCCGCAAAACCATAGGGAGGATGGCTGGCTGGCGCAGGGGATATGGAAGAGACATTGGTGTGTTGTTTTTATACTTGGTGCTACGACTTGTTTTGGGCATTTTTCTTGATTGGGCATATTACGCAGTCTGAAGGTGGCGGTGGATAGGATTTTTGACATTGGTTGTTCAAGATTTAATATTAGACATTATATGTAGAAATTAAAGGTTACATGTTGGGATTTTTTTAAGTATTTTTCTTTCTTTTGGGCCCTTAATGTTCTCTTAATATATATCATATTCACACATACAAAAGATTAAGTAGATTATTGCTTGAGGTTTAATGGGAGCATACATATGGTGGATGCACTAAAAGGTTTGCGGATTAATTTAGACGATCCACAACATACCCGGGGTATGGATCATCACTACTTCTGATCGGAGAAAGTATGTAAGAATTATTTCTCAAACTTGCTTGGCGCATAGATGATACTAACATAAATATATGCATGGATGATTGATCCATCCGACCATGCATGTAACATGACATATGTGTCCTAGAATATATAATGGGATAGAGTCAAAGACAGAATATTCCCATTATATTTCAATGGTGTATAAATTTACCAATTAGATCTTCGTTTGGCCGCTTCGCTGCACATTGGTGGAAGAGACACTCGAGCGCTCGATAGGAAATATATTCGGAGGAACTATAGCGTAACAACATGACCATCGGACTTTATCAAGTTACTGCAATTTTTTTTCATGTGTCCACATATCTAAGTAAGAATGCATGTAGCATATAGAGGGGCATTAGTCCAAAATAGGGCAGCACACTGTCTGGCCATTTATGCTCGTACGGCCTGTAGAACCACTTGCTGGTTGCAACGTGGTCCGGATTCTATTTCTAATCTTGTACTGGACGATTGTAAACTTGTGGACATTAAATAAATCTCCCTATTTACCAATAAAATAGTCCACGTTCCTGTCTAGCGGCAGTGCATGTGCTATATTATTTCTTTATGCATCCATATAAGCCTGTATGCATGTACGCATATAGAAAGCAGTATGCCCACGGATAGCTGCAGTTTTTTTTCTCTTTGAGATAAAGCACTCTTATAGATCTAATCCCTTAATTATGTCTTTTAAGTTATGGGTCTACCAAATCAACGACCAGATGTTTCTAATTATTGTGATAATTTCTAGCTTATTTATCTTTCGTCTTGGGCATATTATGAAGTTTGAATGTGACGGTGGATAGGATTTTTTACATTGGTTGTTCAAGATTTATTAATGGAAATTATCTTCAGAAATTAATGGTTAGATGTTCGGATTTTTTAAAGTATTTTTCTTTTTTTGGGTCCTTAATGTTCTCTTAATATATATATCGTATTCACACATACAAAAGATTAAGTTGATTATGCTTGAGGTTTAATGGGAGCATACATATGTTGGATGCAGGTTTGCAGATTTAGACGATCCACAAAATACCCGGGGTATGAATCATCACTACTTCTGATCGGAGAAAGTATGTAAGAATTATTTCTCAAACTTGCTTGGCGCATAGATGATACTAACATAAATATATGCATGGATGATTGATCTATCCGTCCATGGATGTAACATGACATGTGTGGCCTAGAAGCTAGAATACATAATGGGTAAGAGTCAAAGGCGGAATATTCCCATTATGTTGCAATGGTGGATAAATTTACCAATTAGATATTCGTTTGGCCGCTTCGCTCCACATTGGTGGAATAGACGCTGGAGCGCTCAATAGGAAATATATTCGGAGGAACTATAGCGTAACAACATGACCATCGGACTTGATCAAGTTACTGCAATTTTTTTTCATGTGTCCATATATCTAAGTAAAAATGCATGTAGCATATAGAGGGGCATTAGTCCAAAATAGGGTAGCACACTGTCTCGCCATTTATGCTCGTACGACCCGTAGCACCGCTTGTTGGTTGCAATGTGGTCCGGATTTTATTTCTAATCTTGTACTGGCCGATTGTAAACTTATGAATACAAAAAAAAGTCCATGTTCCTGTCTAGCGGCAGTGCATGTACTATATTTTTTCTTTATGCATCCATATAAGCATGTATGCATGTACACATATAGAAAGCAATATGCCCACGTCATGGATGCATGTAGATTTGTTCTTTTTAAGAGAAGTCCTTTCCATGCACGTCACCATGTAGGTTTTATTTTTTTCCTGAAGAAAGTCCTCCTATGAATGCACGTAAGGTAATGCTAATATTTTTTAAATCTCAGAACTGCACGTAATTCTTATTTTAGGATAGAGCCGCATGTACATGCTTTCCTATGGATAGCTGCAGTTTTCTCTCTCTCTTTGAGATAAAGCACTCTTAGATCTAATCCATTAATTACGTCTGTTAAGTTATGGGTCCACCAAATCAACGACCAGATGTTTCTAATTATTGTGGTAATTTCTAGCTTATTTATCTTTTGTTTCGTTAACCTGTCAACCACTTTTTTTATATATAATAGATAGATGATGCTGAATTTAAACATAATGGAAGTACTACATATCACTAATCCAATGAAATTCTATGCTTTGTTGCCAATGCCGGCAGTGTTCACGGCCTTTGCTACAGCCTTCTTCCACCTTGGCGGCGGTGGGCTCGGGGACATGAGTTTATTTTTCTACCACTTCTTATGCATGCATCGCACATAGTTTGGTTCAAGGGTGTGCGGTAGATGTATCTTCCTAGCCCTATTCTGCAAGACTGGAGGATGAAAAAGGTTCGCGCTACTGTACTTTAGTGTGTGATACGCTTCTTGAGTGATTCTTGGCGTATGTTTAAGTTGATACCTTGTCATATTGAAGAATAAGCTTTCTCAGCAATAGAAGAGATGCCATTTCCATGGCATGTATGCATGCATGTTTCCTCTTTGCATCATTAAAGGCTCAGCATGTTGCTTGGTACTAACCCAGAGCAGGACGATTGCTCTTCTTTTTTCTTTCCTTGGTCCAAACATGTACATAAAGCTGGGTGGCCCCAGCATATTTATTCATGTTTATTTGCTTTGCTTTAGACATTTTCTGCATCCTGGCATGCATGGATATGCCCGATGCAACAGGTTCTCCTCTGCTGCACTTTAGTTTTCGAGACACTTTTTTAGTGATGCTTGGTGCTTGTTAAAGCTGATGGCTTGTCGATCATGTTTGTTAAAGCTGCAGGTATCAACCAAAATTAAAATCTTTAAATGGAGGGGTCTTCCTGGTGAACACCCAGGTCATGCAGTTTTGGCGAATCGCCATGTTGGTAATGATGGGAGCTGCCCCCTTTGTTATAACGGATGCGAAGATATCAAGCATATACTACTACTCCCTGCGTCCCAAAATGGTTGTCATAAATTTATCTATATACGAATATATTCAGACACGTTAAAACATGTTGTAGAAGATATTTGTATATAGATAAAGTACAATGTGGGAAGAGATTGAAGTACAAGAAAAGTAATTATTGATTTAAACCAAATCTTTCTGTATCTCTCCTTATCTCTAACTAATAACACGGTAGTGCTAGAAGATATAATCAGGAGTGGCGGCACTGTACCGGAGCTTGGAGAGCTGGACTTAGCCGGATTAATTCTGACAGAGTATATGCTTGGTGGGAAAGGAGCCAGGCTGTGCATGGTGAGACTATCCAAACTCATGTCCAAAGGTTTGTCGATCAGAGTGTTAGCTAAAAAAATCCAAGTCGCTAGTCACAAACCGAATGCAAAGCTTCCGGAAGGCTGGGTTAGACCCACAGAGGGTGTCCTAAAGATCAACGCGGATGGTTCATTCCATGAAGACTGAGGAACACGCGCAACGGGCCGGGGTGGTGATCCATGATTAAAATGGGAAATTGTTAGGAGGGGCACAAAGGTATCTGGCTCATGTGGTGAATGCAACAATGGCCGAAGCTGATGCTCTCAGGGAGGGGTTTGAACTTGCCAAGTAAATCGGCTGTAACAAATTCATCATCGAAACCAATTGGGTTGTAGAAATTATGAATGATGGCGGCTTCTCGGCATCTTAATCGGCGGCCTGCAACACGCTTATGATAGACTTTAACAAAGCTATGCTTGAATATTGTAATAGGGAAGCTAATATAGCTAGACATGCATTTAGATTACTCCCTCCGTTCCTAAATATAAGTCTTTTTAGACATTCCAAATGGATTACAACATACAGATGTATGTAGACATATTTTAGAGTGTTGATTCACTCCTTTTGCTCCATATATAGTCACTTGTTGGAATCTCTAGAAAGACTTATATTTGGGAACGGAGGAGTACATGTTACTAAGATCTACGTCGGTGACGGAGGAAGGGGGGGGGGCTAGGGCGATGGCTCCCCACGTGATGAAATTTATTTGTCTCAAATCACTCCTATATTAGATATATTATTAGCACAAAATGCTACTAATACTGCTGTTTGCCCCCCTCCAATATTTTATATCATCCATTGGCCCCCCTTGTCGAGTTCAGAATGGACAAAGGTTTTCACCCAGAACCTAGACACAGAGAGGAGCACCATGACGACGTCTTCAAGAAGAAATCGGCTAATGCCCACAAGTATATGGGATCAATTGTTGTCCTTGTTGTAAGAGAGAGTGTCGAACCCAACGAGAAGCAGAAGGAATTAATAAGCGGTTTTCAGCAATGTATTCTTTGCAAGTGTTGTAAGATAGTTGTGGCAGATAGTTTGATAGTAAAAATAATCTGTAGCCAGTAACGAGTAACCAAAGTAGCAAGGTGACCCAGTCCTTAATATTGTCAAGGACAAGCCGGAAGTACTTCTTCTTATAGTGATTAAAGCATTCTCGAGGACACGCGTGAATTTCCTCTAGTTACTTTCACCATGATTCATTGACTTGCATGCATTGCTTTGATAAGTTGTTCTGTGGGTGGACCGGACCTAAGGTGTTGTTTTTTACTTGAACATACATCCTACTTATGATTATCCTCTCCATGCAAGCATCCGCAAATACAAGAGAAGAATTATGATGAATCTAACCATAGCATTAAACCAAAGGATCCAAAGTACCCCCTTACGAAACAACTTATAAACTGAGGTTTAGGTTTCCGTCACTACCTCAACCCAACATCTACGAACTAATCCCACAATGCTTTCCCCTAGGTCCGAACATGGTGAACTGTCATGCAGTCAACGTTCAAACTACACCACTAGAGGCAGAACAACATAACATATACTCAAAATATTGAACGAAAACCAACTTCACATGACTACTTATTGAAGGTAAATATAACCATAGAATTGAGGAAGCCCCACGTGGGCGCTAGTGACGGTGGCGGCAAGGCTCTCATCGTTTCACCCCTGCGGTGGAATCGAGACCTAAGGTGGCAGCCCCGACTTGTGTGGCGGGTCGCCCGAATTGGCCTTGAGTTTCCCTTCTTCGCTAGATCTTTAGGTGTGTGCTCCCTCCTCTTCATTCAGTGCCCCCATTGGTCTTGTTGATAGCAGCCATTTGCCACCGAATCTTGGCCTGTCGGGTGGATGGTGGTGTAGACCGGGATCGGGGGAAACTCGATCTAGGCCAGCTGGTCCAGCGGGGAAGATGCATCGCTCTCATGCATTATCTCTCTCCTCGGAGGCACGGTCATGGTCCCTTTATCTCCAAAACCTTCCACTCTCCCGGGCTAAAGCCTAAAATCAGTCTCGGATTGGGCGGCAACATCACGTTGCGCGTTGTGACGTCCTTCGAGGTGTTATTTGGGGATGTTTTCGGATTCGAGTATGGTTGATAAAGTCGGGAGCTTTGGACAGTGTCAGGTTCTGAGGGACCACGGTGTTGGCGTGGTGGGAAGTGCTTGGTTCCTCCGCATTCTTGTTGGATGGTATTCCTTGGCGATGGCATGTGCAACTATCTTTTTTGTGGTGCGACATCTATGATCCGGCGGTTGGGGATTGTGGTCCCTTCCTAGCAGTAGTGGCGCGAAGGCTGCCATGGGCACCCAGTCATTTTCTCATTTGCGGTTGCCGGGCATGGTTCCTCGATGGCCCGCAGCTTTTGTCTTGTTGATCCTATGGTTCTCTCCTCTGTGACTACTCTCGGTGACTTTCCTGTTGCTCTCGCGTGTCCACAGCTAGATAGCTACTCAAACCATTGACACATCTTGTGTCATACACCTCCATAGTGTGCATTACTAGATAGGTACAATATAATGGTAGTTAAGCTCGCGATGCCTAGTATTGGGGTCTACCTTGCAAATAGGAAGGGGGAGGTGGCAGAGATGATGAGAGGGGAGGCTAGAAAAAAATGTGTATGAGTTTTTATCCAAAAATTTAAACATGCGACTGCCCAGTTCTTTGCTGAGTGTTTTTCGCCAGCCTCTCATCGGAGACCCTCTTAAACCAAGTGTAGGAAAAACACACTCGACAAACTATCTTTCTATTCTTAGTGACAGTAACACAATACAATATTTTTTTTCTCTTTCTTTCATTGAGATAGATTACTTGCAAGGTGAAACCCAACTAACATACATAACTCCCTCTTGGAGATCATTCATCATACATAGTCAGTGTAAGACTAATACATTGGAGTGCATATATGTCTATAAATCATCCACCAAAGAACTTAAAAGAATCCAAAAGAAATCCATATATAGATATCATCATAAATTGACAATTCATTGTAGAAAAACAAACACACAACAACACTGTGGGGCTGGCGGGCTGTGCATCCGTGGTCCAGTTCTCTATGGATGGCAGGCTAGGTTGGCTTGTCGGGCTTCGACACGGTGAATTTCTAAGGTGGGCATGGTGGTGCCTTTGTGGAAGGTGCGGCCATGCAGGTGTTGATGGTCTATCTTTGCCATGTGGGCGGCGAAATAACCCACATGGGAGGCATCCTTGAGTAGGAGCTGACATGTAGGCAACTCCTTGCACATCTTGGGGATTTCGTCTTCATCGCTAACCTTCTTCCCAGTAGTGGACTGTAAGTGGTAGGAGGTTCGTTCCAAAGAGAAAGCTTTGCACGACGTTGTCGGTGCCAGTGACGTAGATGCTCGTGAGCGTCGTTCCCCTCCTTGGAGGCGGCACCTTCGGGTTGTCTCCTTCACCTTGGGCTCGGGGTAAAAACCCTTAGTCCGACATGTTAGACAGGACGATGTGAGCACTATGGCGTCGTTCCTTCCTTGGAGGCTCTATCGTGTGAGCATGGTCCCTACTTGCCGTTGGTTAGGGTGTGGTTGCTGGCAGTAGCTTCTTTTCTTTGCACTGATGGTCCCGTTGCTGTGATGGTACTCTTTTGGCGAGCTACCTCTGCGAGAAGTTGTGTTTGGAGGCCTTTTCCTTGCGTTTTTGTCATTTGTTTCCTTCTAGGCTCTAGGTGAGTTTCTTCATCGTTTGACGATGCGGCGCCCTATGATTCAAGGCGAGGGGGCAGGGGTCTTGGCGATGGAGCTGGTTCACAGAGTGGTGCTTGGCTTCCAGGTGTTGGTGATGACATGGCTCCTCTGTCTACTATTCTCTCTCTCAAGTTGGCTCCGTTATCTGCTCCGGTTTCCTGACTGTGGATGATGGCTCAAGGATCCAAGCGGTGCTCGAAACTTAAAGCGGGCAAACGCTTTTTCGATGTACAGAGCTCAGAAGCTAATAGAAAAAGAAGGAAGAAAGAAGGATAGAAGATGGGAAGATCTTTAGATCAAGGTAATTGTGGTAATCATTTCCTCTCTATGGATCTAACTTAAGCTAGCTGATCTTGGACACCTCCAACACTAACATTTGGATACGAATATGTATGAATTTTTTGGATTTTTTACTAGCAGGTAGTGCCAGTACTGTTGGAGAAAAGTTGACAATGTACTCAAAAAGAGGTCCCACAACACAAGACATATTTTCTGCACAGTACCATGCATTGTCATTTGACTCATTTGGATATCCACTAGTGACATCGAGGAACACAAACCCCGCGGCCTTGTTATGCAAGCTAGCTAGTACATATAGGTAGAAAGAGAGAAACCCCGCAAAAAAAATAAACGGTTCAGTGGTAATTTGAGGAATGCGGATTTTTTCGACTAATATATAATGATTACAACTTTGTTGATACACGGTGCTGGATTTTCAATCTGAAGTAGACACACATAAATTAAAAGATAAATAATGGCAGTCCGAACAAACACCCAAAAACACAAGGAAAAGAATTACGACAAGTCTACTGGCGGGTGGTGCAATGAGTCGAGTAAGAAAATTTCATTGGTTAGTTGACTACCTGGTTGATATCAGGCACGTCCTCCTGGTCTGGGCCCTGCTCGCGGTGGATGGCGTTCCCACGAAAGCCGGCGTGCGAGAGCAGTGCCCACAGTTGTGTGATGAGCTCATTGTCGGCGGCGAGATGTGTCCGGTGCGTGGCTGCCCTGGTGTTCACGGCCAAGTGGAGGAGGAACCCCGTCCAGAAGTTGGCCAGGTCCCTCCACAGGTCTGCCGCGTGGCCTTGATACACCTTTATCAAGTGCTTCCCAAGCATTGCACCCATCCTTGTTAAGGAACACGCAATGTGGAGGTCTTCATCGCCTTCCTCTTCTTCCACATGATCGCCTTCCTCTGGTTTTACTGGTTCCTCGTCTGGGCCCCAGCCCCATCTCCTAGAGTGATCAGTGTTCTTGCAACGCTTGTGGACTGTCCTCATAAGGCTATTGTACACATCTCCCAGTTTCATTGGACTGCTCTTCTTACTAAGCCCAGTTTTACTGAATTGAGAAGTAACCTTGTTAATTTCTTTGATTACCTCGTCAAGGACCATTCCGGCAACCATGGGGTTATCCGGCACCAGTGCCTTCCTGACCAGATAGGTACAATAGTTGGACAAGGTGGCTGCAGTTGCGTACTGGTCAGACCACATAGATTCATAGTTTTTCCGTTTATTTCCATTTGGATCGTCCACAAAAGGCCGCGGTTGCTGCACAGCCTTGAGCTCCTTGACCGTGCTGAAGAAGTTGATCTCACAGAGGCTGGTGGCGATATGCCAGACCAGTATGATGTGGGTGTCTACCTTGAGGTTTCTTGGCCACTTCACCACCCTCTCATTTGATTTGAAGGCGTTTGAGAAGTAGTTATCCAGCGCTAGTCCTTCCTTTTCCAACTTCTTGAGCGAATCTAATATTGCAGTCTTGGTGTAATCTTTCAGGGCGGTTTTTCCAGTAGCTTTCCCTCGTTTGAATAGCATCCTCCATCTGAGCAGAGGCAGCACACCGAACGTAACCAGAAGGTTCTGCTGATGTATCCTCTGACTTGATTTGTCTTTGCTGCCCAAAGACAGCATGAACTTCACGGCCATCTCCATCACCGGACGCCGCAAGAACTGATGCTGGACGTACTTGCACAACAGCAAAACCTTGGCCCACCGTGACCGCACATAGAGAAAAATCTCCAGGAGCTCCTTGAGGACGATGATGCCGACCATGAGGCGTGTGATGAACACGCCGTGTATGATCCTGTTGCGGTCTGCTGGATCCATCCTCTCGGGTATGTATCGGGCAGGATACGAAATGTACCCCGTCGCCGCGGCCAAGGACAGCGACAGCAGCAGGCTCTGGAATGGAACCATGAGCCCACCGGCGAACACGGTGGCGTGCTTGCTGTAGAAGAGGTCCCGGAGGAAGGACAGCTCCACCCCTGTGATGCGGAACGCCCTCTCGACGTCCTTGAGGATGTAGTCGAAGACGAGCTTGCGGATCTTCCTTTTCCCATGTGGCCTGGTGAGTTCATGCACCGGGAGATCATAGAACCGGCGGCGGAGCAGCTTGTACAGCGCGAACGAGAGGCACAGGTCCTTGCACTGGTTGCCAGGGTCTGCTGTTCGTGCGCCTCCCAATAACCTGCTCTTGCTGGTGTCACGCCATATCTTCTCCACGGTGACCAGCTGATCCCTGTGGACACCATCTGGATCCAACTGAATCTTGTAGCTCCTGTCAGACTCGATTATTATTCTTTCCCTTCTGAAGCAAGAAGATAGTCTTCCTTTCCCCTCCCGCCGGCCCTCTTGTACTTCCTTGAGCACCCGGTGTTCCCCATGCACCAGGTACTTGCACCCTGTCATTTCTGATTCCTCCGGCTCATCACCAGCTGCACCAGGGAGATCGTCCTCATAGCTCATGTAGTCGCTCACCAGCCTCATGCTCTCTTGGTTTTCAGTCTCCCCTTTACTTGTGGTGACGAAGAGCACGATGATGCGAACTGCATTAAGCGACCAGATCAACCAGAGGGGGATCCTGAGGAGCTCAAAGGTCTGCACCCGGAGAAGATTGGCTGACCAGAAGGAGGACATGAGGTCCAGCAATGGGACCTGCTTGGACCGGGTGTAGGGGCGCCCGATCTTGACGCTGTACTGCAAGGTGACCAGCAAAACCGCCCACACCTGGAAGTAGTCGTTCACCCTCGCACCCGATAGCTGCATCTGTCCCATGGTGTACATCACCAAGTTCTGGCTCAGCACCTCCAATGTCAGGACGATAAACATCCTGTCCGGCTTCCCAAACCATGGCCCGAAGAAGTCGGCGATGAACCTCAACAGCAGTAGCACCGTCGTCAGCAGCACCCACAGCTGCACACTGGCCATGCGAGTAACATCGTCCGGCATAAACAACCTCGACAAGGTGTGCAGGATTGCTCTGGCCAGAGCCTTCCAGGAGCTCATCCTCTCTCTCTCACTCTCACTCACTCAGTGAACGCCCTTGGTGTGAGGATTGGAATGGAGTCCTCCAATCCTGGTGGATAGGGACTAGCTATAGGGAGGGAGGCCTTTAATTTGCCGGGCCTCTCGGGCAGCAGGTCCGTTCTCGATCGTCGACAGTCGATTGGAGGGTGCATTTGCCTCATCTGTTTGAGCTCGTCAAGCGCGTTTTGCTTTACTCCGACCGAGATGCGACCCACGACGTACGGGTGGGGTCTGTGGTGCAGGTGGTGGCTTGTTAATGATGTTTCAGGTCAAAAGTGAGCATTCTCCTTTTTTCTTTACTTTCGAGGGAAAAAGTGAGCATTCCCAGGGCCGGGGTCCTCCGCCTCGCGCTGTTTCTTTTTCCGTTGCATGTGCCAGTCGGTCTCTGGTCGGTGGTCTTTTTTTTTAGAGAAATCTGGTCGGTGGTCTTTTGCCACGGCTCTTGTCTCAGGCCTTGGGTGGTAATCTGAGAGCGTCTCCACCCGGACCTATTTTCTCTTTATATATGTTCGGCCTTGGGCGGATCCACAAACCTTAATTAGGAAGTGCTCGGAGTTCCCCCACTCCAGACTCCACTCGCGGAGCCGACGGAGCTGTAGGCTAAAATTAGCGGAGCTGCAAAATAGATGCTCCGCAGATCCCTGAAATTTCGTGGAGCCGGTGGATAACCGAACAGGCCCTTAAACTACATGCTTTTTGTGTTTTTAGAGAGCCTGTCAAAATAAAGTCTGTTCAAGAGTATGCAGTCTTTAGTTTACATTCTGCACTTTGTTTGGTCATCTAAATTTACCCTAACTCGCATCGAGAACAGCAATTTGGTGGACGGGCGCATGTGCTCAAGCTATGTGGCACGTAGGCACAGGCGGAGCGGTGTGGCGCCGGCCAGGGCTGTATGCGGGAGCGATGACACAAATCAAGTGGGGCCAGATGTGAGAACGACGTCTCCGTCACCGCAAGTGTAAGAGCATCGCCAGCCGTTGCCCCCCAGGGGGCTCAAAAATTGCCGCCTAGGGGCGACCAGGCGCAAAAAATCGGCTTGGGGACGATCGAGTTCCCAGCCGCTGCCCCTAGGGTCGCCCCAGACACCCTTTTTTAAACTTTTTGAAAAAAAATCGGCTAAAATTTGACAAACAGGACATAAACTTCGAGCATTCCACAGTTTTTTTACATAGAAAACATAAAATTTACTAAAAAAACACACTGCCGCGACTACAGGCCGAAGAACTCGCTGAACGCGGCGTAGTCGCCGTCGGCGCCGCCGCCGCCGTCGTCCTTCTCCTTCTTCACGCTGCTGGACCCCTGCCCGGGGTCGCCCAGGCGGACAGGGTTGGCCGGTGGCGGCGCGTCCTCGTCGTTGTCTTTAAGCACGATGACACCCCCTTCGTCGCGCCTACAGCGGTGCGCGGCAATCTCCGCCAGGGTGCGACACTGGCGCTCCATCTCCAGCTACGCCCAATCTTCCCTCGCCCACTTCATGGCCGCGTCGTGTCGAGCCCCGGCTCCGTCTTCGGCTTAACGAGGCGGGGAGGAGCCGAGGAGGCGGCACGCCCGCCCTCGTTGATGGCAATGCCGGTGCTGCGGGTGCGCTGGCCAAGCGGCGTTTCCACGGGCTCGGCCTTGACGCTGAAGACCGCCGGCGACCCGGAGGATCGGGAGGAGGAGGAATAGGAGCCGGTCCTCCTCGGCATCCATTGACCGCCACTCCAGCGGGGGACTGGGGCGGCCGGGTAAGTCAACGGCGGATCGTTGCCGCCCTCGAGGTACTCGAGGACAGCGTAGAGCGTGCGGCCGGGGGACGCCCCACCACAGGCGGTGGTCGTCGTTGTTTTTTGCTCCCCGGCACCACCGGCGCGTTGTTGGTGGAGGCCAGCCGCCCCGCCTGTCGGCGTTCGAAGTACGCCACCGACGCCTCGTTGTTGCCGGCGGCGTACTCCGGGACGGCCCACTGCTCCTCTGACAGAGACGCCCGCGCACGCGCTCGATCTCGTTGCGGTAGTAGCCGTGGCGCGTGACGTCAGCCAGCGGGGAGACGAGGACGCCGCCGGCTCTGAGTCTCCACCGCCCCGGCGCGCGCATGTCGGGAGGTGCCGGGTAGTTGGCTTCATGCATGAGATGGGCTTCCCACTCGTGCAGAGAGCGGCGACCGAAGCCATTGGCCGCCGCCCCATCGCCGGGGAACCTTCCACCCGTCGTCTGCGGCGGCTGTGAACGGGGAGGGAGAGGAAAGAGAGCTCGGCGGCGGCGGCTGTGCATGGGGAGAGAGAGGGGCTGCGGGCGGGTGTGTCCACCGGCGAGGGAGGTGCTGCTTTATATAGCGGTCGGGGGGGGGGGGGGGGCAGCGTCGTGTGTACGCGTGGCAGGAGGGTGCGCGTCGCCTCAACGCGCCGCCCATGAGGAATCAATGAAAGGCTGACCGGCGGCAGCCTTTCCATTGGTTTCCCGCGGGAAACCGAGGCGATGTGAGGACGACGAGGCACGGGGGTCGCTGACTCGGCGGGCCCGCCATTTTTTCGCGCCAAAAACGATTGCCCCGTCGCCGCGTGCTCCCCTAGCGCGCCAGGTTCGGCCTGGGTCCGCCGACGCCAGTTTTGGGCCTAACCGGCGAAAAATGGTCTCCTGGGGGCACGACTAGGCCTTTTTTGAACGCCGGCGCCGAAAAAAGGCGGGGGAGGGGGGGGGCTGTTGGGGGCGCGTCTGGAGATGCTCTAACGGTCGCAAAGTGTACCAGTGGTACATGATGGGGCCTGCACGCCGTGCCGCCTACCGTCCTAGAAAAAGAAAAGAACCATGGATGCGTCCAACCAGACATGAGAGTTGCTACCATGACGCAGGCATGGAGGCGGCGCTGGGAATGGCTAATTGTTTCGAGTTCTTATCAGATCCGATGGACATGTGAGTGACTCCGCTTTGAGCTTACTTCACTGATTTTTCATGTCCCCCGCGCATGTCGTGAACCCCTGGTCATGTGGGTTTCCTTCGCAGGTTCCCCATGCCGTCGGCAACCAGGGGAATCCGAGAACATGGGGTTGTGCTCCACCGTACAGGCACCAGGGCGGACTCAGAGGTCAGTTCTCCGTACGTAGTGCATATGTTGATCTGTGTATGTGCAAGGATGTTGCAGATATGACATGGTAGTAAATAAAAGGGGCATGATTTTTCGGTGTTTTGATGCACAGTTCGTGTTGGGAGAGGATTGGATTTCTTGTGTTGTGTTTTCTGTTTCTGTAGGACCTGTTTGGTGCGTAACTGATGGACCATGTTACTCGATGTATAGATCAATGTCGTGCAATGCAGTTAGCTATCAAGAGCGTGATGCTGGACAACACTCACAGCTGGTGCAAATGGCACATTCGGTAGGAAACGAAGAAGAATCTGAGGCCATTGTAGACGAAAAAGGAGTACTTCAGGGCAGACTTTCACAAGATTGTGAAACACATGTTGATAATAGACGAATTCGAGAGGGCTTGGAACGACCTGACAGATACGCTGGACGGAAGCATCCATACCTGACATAGATTTTAGAGGTTCGGAAAAAAAGGGCAAAACCATATTTCAAGGTCAAGTAAAATGTACGTCCCAGCAAGCTGTGTGATGCACTAATTTGTCCGTGGGTACATGAAGCTACTGCACGACAAGGATGCAAACAAAAAAAATGAAGAACGAAGGAGCAAAATAGTAAGCACCGTGCTAACCACAAGTATTGTGTCCTAATTATTTTGTCTTGCGTAATTTTTTAATTTTTTTTGCAGACCACACCGGTAGTAAGGATGACCACACCACTGGAGGAGCATGTGAGCGAGATTTACATGCGTGCCATGTTTGAGAAGTTTGGAGAATTGTTAGGCAGGGCGATACAAGATTGAAGGCGTAAAATAACTTGTGAAAGCGGTACCATCCAGAGAAGCATGACAAATAGTGTCATGTGGTGTACGAGGTGCAGGTGCGCGATGGAGGATCGGAGTTTGTTTGCGAGTTTGGCAATTTCGGGCATACTAGGCTGCTCTGCTGCCATGATGTGAAGATACACGACACTCCAAAATTACTAATTAAGAAGTACACGTTGCAAAGAACACTCTACTTTCTCAGGTCGCGACAAGTGGTGCACATGCAGCGCGTCACTTGTCGCAACCTAAGAGTTTTCCCTTTTTTCGTAGATCCATTTTTTCAAAACGTTTTATCTTTTAAACCATGCGTCTAAATCTTGAACCGTTTTCACCATTGGATTCCCGGCGTCGAGATCTTCAAAACTAGATCCCATGTTGATAGGTTTTGACGAACTTTTTTTTTCACGAAAAAACCGGACGAAAAAAGCCGGGCGAAAAAACCGAAACCGGAAGCACGGTTTTTTTCCTTTCCGAAAGGGGCACGCCTGTGCCTCTCGCGAAATCACACTCGTGCCTCTCGTGGAATCAAAACCATGACTCTCGTGGAAGGGAAAAAAAACAGAAAACGCGTTTTGTTTTTCCCTTTCCGAGAGGCACGGCCATGACTCTCGCGAAAGCACAACCGTGCCTCTCGCGAAAGCAAAACCATGGCTCTCGCAAAAGAAAAAAAACAGAAAACGCGTTTTTTTTTCCTTTCTGAGAGGCACGGCCGTGACTCTCGCGAAAGCACAACCGTGCCTCTCGCGGAAGCAAAACCGTGACTCTCACAAAAAAAATAGAAAACGCGTTTTGTTTTTCCCTTTCCGAGAGGCACGGCCGTGACTCTCGCAAAAGCACAACTGTGCCTCTCGCGGAAGCAAAACCGTGACTCTCACGAAAGAAAAAAAACAGAAAACGTGTTTTTTTTTCGTTTCTGAAAGGCACGGCCGTGACTCTCACTAAAGCACAACCGCGCCTCTCGCGAAAAAAACCGTGACTCTCGCAAAAGAAAAGAAAAAGAAAACGCGTTTTTTTCGCGTAAATTTTGTTTTTCATCGAAATGCTAAGGAAGACCGGGGAAAAACCAAAACGTCGAAAAAACCAGAAAAAAACCATTTAAAAAACCAAAAACGCGTGCGAAAAAAAAATCCGGAGGGAGCGTCCAGAGCGCGACACGTGGCGAATGGCTGAGAGCGCGCCAAGTGGCCCTGATCGTTGAGAGGCTCCCGAAGGAGCGCTCGTTAACTACATCAACCGCGTTGATATAACGCTTCCGTTTACGGTCTACGATGGTACGTAGACAACACTCTCCCCTCTCGTTGCTATGAATCACCATGATCTTGCGTGTGCATAGGAATTTTTTTGAAATTACTACGTTCCCCAACACAATTGACTTCTGACGATATTATCTCAAAGTATACAAAAAAGTTTGGGTCAATTCAATATGATTGTTCTTCTAACATCATACTCTAAATGTTGTTTTAGGACTATCATCACACTTAACGATATCCTAAGATCTTGAAAACATGATCACCAACAACAATTGAGCCAGTCTTAGAGGCGAAACTAGGAATCTTATTTACCGTTTACCGTTTCACATGTGCATATGAGTTTTCCATTGAATCACACGCTCAAGGATCATAACAGTTATAGCATAGACTATAAACTCTTAATTATGAATATGGAAATATAATAATACAATATTATGACTCTAGGGTATATTTCCAACACTTTGATGAGGAGGAGATTGCATCTGGCTTGCGCTTCGCCGGTCTCGGGAGGATACACGAGCTCCCTTGTTGGAGCTGGCTCGTCATGGATCCAATAGTCAGGTGCCTTCTCTGCCACTCCGGCTGGCATGCAGTGGTGGCGATGCATCCGACGTAAACTTGTGTCGCCTATCTGTGTCGTCACCACATCAGGGAGAGCCTCAGAGGATACCCGTTTGTCCGCGTCATCGCCGCATAAGGCTCGCACTGAGAGAAGGTCACGGATCGTCGCCAAGAAAGACAATGAGGCTGCCTGGGGATTACCGATGTTTTTACGTTCATCATACCGTTGTTTAAACCGAATAATTTCAGAATTTCTGAGAGAACCAGTCCGACGTTGTTACTAATGACTAAAGAATGCGAGAAGTCACACGCTCCTTTGTTTAATGTGTTTCCACAAGAAAAAGGGCATAAATATTGATCAAACCTGTCGGCGGGAGTCTTCTACCGAAAGGGCATAAATATGGAAGAATATCATCTTATGCATGGAAATTCAAAGTTTGGTGGAAGAGGCAAGTCAATAGGAGGCGCACAGAGCAATCCATAGTGTAAGATAGTGCACGGTACGAGCAAATCGCACGCCGTCAGCACCAAGGCGTCCACCTGACCATCTTCTACAAAGAGGCCGACACCATAATCTCAATGGGGAGAGCACCATTTGCGAAAACGGAGAACCATAACCCATCTTCCAACCCTAATTGATGCCATTTCCCATCTCACCTTCATAGCCGCCGCCACCTTCATCATCACGGCCATTCTCTCCAAGTTAGTCATACTTGTAATAGGTGTAGCACATCTGGCAACTATTGTAAGACATATTAGCAATCAATCATTCATCTTTATGTCGTCTTCAAGGAGTTCATCTTGCCATCCGATCGCCATGCATGGGTAATTAATTCTATAAAGCAAGGGGTTGAGGTGAGGACTTGCAACCTAATGTATTTGTGCACATGATCATTGGAACTAACCTCCCGTAATTGACGTTATTTGTATGAATTGCCACATAGTTGTCTTTTGTCTTCTTCTCGTTGGAAGGCCATGCATGTTTGGGGTCAATAGGGCCCATGGCCAAAGTCCATACCAACAAGAATTCTTGGGCTTGCATGGTTGTCACAAGCCCCTGTGTGGATATCTTGGAACAGCATGTGACCCTCTTCGCAAGAGATGCAACGCTGGAAGATTCCTATGAGGCTTCTCTTGTAGAGTTCTCCCTTGATGACTGTATAGGACTTGGACCAGCAAACGATGCAGTGGATTTCGTTCCTGTCTTCTGGGAGTTCCCCATGAATGAGGTAGGCGAGGAGCAGTTGAGTTTTGGCCAGGATAATTGCTAGAACTTCCTCTGTGGCACCGCTCTTACCAGCCTCATCGACCGTCGTCTTCACTCGCGACCTCTGCATTTTTGGAGGTCGTAGGATTTTCTATGATTTCATATATCCGCATGGATGGCTTGTGGAGGACTTCCAGGAAGGTGTGTGTTGGCACTGGTTTGTGGGCCAGACCCATGCGGGCCAAGGTATTAGCAGCCATGTCGTCTGTGCACTTCATGGTGTAGTTTGATGCCATCAAATGTCCCTTCCAACTAGCAGGCTGCCATCTTTGGGTATTTCACGTCGAATATTTTCATCACCTACTAAATGACGAGGTCGGAGTCGCCACGGCAGATGAGCCATCATTTCCCCATCGAGGTCGCCATAAGAAGGGCGTGCATCGGGGCTTCATGTTCTGCTACATTATTGGAGTTGGCAAAATGTATCTGCAAGATGTAGCTCATCTTGTCACTAGGAGGAGAGATAAGTATTACACCAGCGTACAATCCATGGACGATCATGGAGTCATCGAAGTACATCAATCAATACTCGAGGTCAACGCTTTGTGGTATCAGCTGCACCTCGGTCCATTCGACAATGAAGTTGATGATCGCATGTGACTCGATGGTCAAGCAGGGCTTGTATGTGATCTCGGATGGCTGGAGCTCGATTTCCCATTTGGCTACGCATCTGGTGGCGTCTTTGTTGTTGGTGATGTTAGATAGTGGGCATGGCTCACCATCACGATGGGGCTCGCTTGGAAGTAGTGACGTAGCATCCTGGCCGCCATGAACACATCATAGGTGACATTTTGGTAATGTGAGTAGCGGTTTTGCATGAGGACAGGACTTTGCTCGAGGGCACGTGGGAGATGCCGCATTGGTTCCCGAAGGGGCGGCATAAATCACCTCACCATTCTCCCACCACTCACTCTCCCCTCTGTCCACTCTCACCTGCGGTGACGATTAATAGATCTAGACAGTGAACACCTTGTCGAGCATCAGAGAGAGAGAGATGGGTGGTTTGGAGATTGAAGAGGTAGGTGGGTGGAATGAATGAATGATGTTGTGATAATTGATAAGTGTGTTCAAACAAGGCATCGGCTGTGGGGATGAATGAATGATGTTTTAAGTGTGGTCAAATCATGAGTTGTGAGGATGAATGAATGCTGAAGATGAAAGTGTAGTAGATTTCCAGCAGACCTCCATTGATCATGTTCATATGTGTATTGCATTTTGATCTGTGACTATGGCACCTGCATTGGCCTCTTGTACATTTGTTTAATGTAGAATGAGAAGCTCGTCCTCGGCAACTCCTCAAAGGTCAACGAGGTTCCAGCCAGCAACTCCTCCAAGGACAAGGCAGTGTTGGAGGTCGGCAAAGCCCCCCAAGATGCCACACGGAACTATGGGCATTTCCCCAAGGACTCAGAGCCGACACACTTCTACAAGGTCATTCTGGCTCCACCGATGGAGTGTTTGCCAACGCCCATTGGCTTCATGGTGCACATGGCCACCATCCACCGTAGGTCATGCTGATGATGAACACACCGGTTGTGCCTCGAACTTCACGGTCCAATCCATCAATGGCAGGCTCACCCTTGATACAGGGTGGCCCCCCTTCGCCATAGCTCTTTCCTTAAGGATAGGGTACCTCATGACATTCAAGGTGGTGACTCCCAGTGTCTTCAAGGTGATCGTCTTCGACACCAACGTTATCGAGGTTGTGGCTAAGTACAAGCCGCACTAGGAGGCGTTTTCCCTAGTCCATCCTTAGTGTGTTATCTTTGTTGTTGGGTGTTAGTTTAATTTTGCATTGGACCGTTAGTTTAAGACTTTGCCGCGTAACTACTTATGACTATTGTAATACTGTTGTGCCTATCGTAATGTGTGCGCTGATAACCTCACCACCTCAACAAGAGGTTACCCCACCACATGTCTTTTATGTAACCAAACAACAACGCTTTGCATCTGTGTAGAACATGCCTTTAACCAAACACCAATGCGTGTGCTTCGGCCCAATCAAATTGGAGAGGATGCAGGCATACAAACTACATACAAAACATGATTTCGTGCATGTATTCACTTAGCCAGACTGAGTCGGGTCACAGATGCAAAGTGTCCAAAATCAACCAAACACATGGTAACTGGACGGACTTTGGGGCATATTGCACTGCTCTCGAGGGAAACGCGAGCCCATGCCGGTTCGCTCAGAATGTGTTGAACAAGTAGAACAGAAAGCTATTTTCCTAGCTGATTGGATGCCGGTGATCTTAAACAGAGCTCGTAAATAATAGTTACATTATACTGTGTCGGTGTGTACTGGCGTGCAACGGCAAGATGCCTTGGGCAAAGGCTAGCATTTTGCTGTCTTTTTAATTTTGTTAGGTTAGTGTCTACATGACTTGTACTCACTATTTTGGTTACCGAATGGGGTATTTTTACCGAGGGGGACTGGTAAACGTGGTTACCACGGTTACCACGAAATTTCGAGCAAATTCGAATGAATTTATAATTCATTTTTTTTAAATATATATAGATAGCACTTGAACTTATATTAGTTCAAAAAAAGTGCAAGAAGGGGAAAACGAATCAGCTACGTTTTGAACATGGAAAAAGGTTGTTACCACCACGCCGGAACTAATTATGTTGAAATAATTGAGATGCTGCCGTACTTTACTGTACATTGAGCGTTTAAATTCAAAATATTCAAAACATTGAATTGTTTTGCTCGAAATGCCCATTTACAGAGGGGCATGGAAATACGCGTAAGCGTGCTAAATCTCAAAATTTCGAGCGGTAACCAAAACCCTGCTAGCAATGGTCCCACAAAGTACATAGGACGAATAACCATTTACAGACTATCGGGTATATGCTGTCTGTCCTGGTCATCCGAATTAATCATGAAGCCGTGTGCGCCGTGGATACGGCAGAAGCAGATGCTGGCGTGTCCAGACCAGAGTAGCATTTCTCCACCTCCACGGGTACCCAGTTATCATAGATCTGAACTGTCGGGTGTTGTCTCTCTCTCTCTCTCCAATACTAGAAGAGAAGGAGCAACTACTGCACCCAGGTACGTTACGTACAAGCTGCTCACTCTGTTTCATCATAGTTATATATACACAAAAAAGTTCTTGAGAATTAGCTTTGCCATTTGCAAACTTCAGTTCATTTCCTCAAGAATAAGAGATTGAATCATTACCTTCCATCTAAACAAAGGCAGGTACGGTTCTTGATATACAGGAAGCACAAATTAGCATAGCTGAAAATTTGTGCACATATGTCTTCATCATATAATTATTAAGCTAGCTCCCAGCAAACAAAAAATAATAATTATTAAGCTATCTAGAAATAGAAGCATACAAGACGTGACGTGATTATATGTTTAGCTTAAAAACGACCATGGGCATGCAGGAAAATGGTGAGCTACGAGGATGTCCGTGATCATGTCACATCTTTGTTCATCATGCTGAACAAGAAAACGGTTATCTTGTTTCGCATCGAGTCCCTGGTGGTCCTCGCCACACTGCTCTTCTTCGCCATGTTCCTCATGGATTTCTTTCGCCGCATCATCCACGACTGGTTCATGAGGGCTGTCTTCAGTGTCTTTGACGCCGTCTCTGACTCCATTGTCCTGTACCTCCTGGGAGCCATGCAAGCCGCGCCTTTCAAGAATCAGCTGTTCCCGGTCTGGGCTCTTATGCTTGTCAATTTCCGTTACAGTGCAGATTACATATCCGGCTATGGTGTTCCTGACCGCCGCGGGCGAAGGTTCACTGAGTGGAGGAACGTGTTCAAGCTCCTGGGAGCGGCGTTCTTGAATTCAACGCGTGGATCCAGCTTCATGCGTCCACTGTGGTCCGTCTGGTGTCTGCAGATAGTGAGGAGTGGGTACAGACTCCTTTCACATGGTCTGGCACTCGGCTCCGTGTGGCATGGCGGGAGTTCGCAGCTTGTTGCAGAGCACATGTGTGCCAGGTACTCCGATGATGATCCTAGCAACTCGCAAGTGGTGGTGAAACCCGTACCCGACCCAGTGACGATGAAAGGCTACAACTACTTGGTGTATGGAGAAACAAGGCAGCGTTTGAAACTAAAGAAGCCTCAGTATCAGTATGCATTGTCTGACGACACATTGGAAGAACTTTGCAATGAAAGATCCGACGAGATAGATGTATGTATCCAAAGAGCATTGTCAGCCACCAACACTATTGCCCATCGGCCCAGAAAGATCCGGCCAGCTAGATGTTGCTGTGCTGCAAGAGAGGAGACTACCAGCAGCTGCAGGTCGTCACCACTGATCACGCTGGACAAGGTCTGGGAGAAATGTCCCATTCAGCAGCCACATGACGAGCACCTAAAGGATCTCCCTCTGGCCTTCGCCTTGTCCAGGCTGCTGCGGTGCAGGTTTGAGGATGCCACGCTGCAACAATGTGTCTTTAAAATAAACCGAGAGCTGGTCAAGAACATAATTGCTGGGAAGGTGGGTACCAGCGATGCCCTCAGGATCATGGAGCTGCAGCTTGCCTTCGCCCATGACTATCTCAACTCCCGCTATCCCATGGTGTTCTGGTCTGGGCACAAATCTCTCTTCATCACTCTGTTTCTGTCCATGCTGAACATTGTTGCTGTCTGCTGGCTTGCCGTGGATATCCGTAGGGTGTATAAGCCCCCAAATGGCGAGCTTGCCAATCTGGTCAAGGGTTTTAATATCGACATGATCATTACATGGGCATTCATTTTATTGATGATTGCCAAGGAGCTCTGGGAGATGGTGACATACTTGCTCTCAGACTGGACAAGCTTAATCCTGGTGTGCCAGTATGTGCAGAGGAAGTGCCAGAGGACCATAGACATGGATACAAGACTGGATCGCATGCTATTATGGTTTTCCAGAGCTAAGATTATGGACAAGAGGTGGCATGGATACATTGACCAGTATTTCTTCGTGCAGTCGTATGATGACAGTCCAAGATATTGGAATTTTGTTCACAACCTAACTACAGGAATAATTCCAAAAAAAGACGATGGGGCAGAGCTCAACAGTGCCATCAAAGTTCCAGAGTATGTCAAGAAGGCTGTCCTGGAGAAGCTCAGCACAATGGTGGAGGAAGAACCAGGTTCTAGTCTGCCCAGGGTCATCAAGACATTGTCCAACAGCAACCTTAGGAAGCAGTTGCAGAACTACAAGGCTTACACTGCAGGACCGATGAGCACTCAGATCGATCTGCCCACAGGCACTAAGATCGTACTGCCCACAAGCACACATATTGTCCTGCCAACAAGCACTCACTTTGTCCTCCCGGCAAGCCCTGACATGGTCCTGGAGACAAGCAGTCACCTTGTCCTGCCAACCAGCACTAACATCGTCTTGTCAACAGACACTCAGGTTGCTGTGCCGACAAGCACTGACATCGTCCTACCGACAAGCTCTCACATCATTCTTGTCTGGCACATTGCCACTAGCCTCTGCGAGATGGAGCTTGCGACAAAACACGGCGTCAACTTGAGCAGCCCTGGGTGTCTGCGTTCCCTCCTGACTTGGTTGACTTCTTGCTGCTCATCCAAACCGTATCTTATGGATTTGGATGAGAAGGAAGATGACATATTGTCATGGTTCAAAAACTGTTGCTCATCCAAATCAAGTGAGAAGTTGCCTGATGAGCTCCAGGAACCATACACCGTTGCGAATAGCTTGTCACGGTATTGTGCATATCTGGTGGTTTCAAAGCCTGACCTGATCCCTGACAGCTTTCTTGTTCCCAAGATAGTCTTCCGAAAAACTGTCGAGAGTGCTCGTGATCGCTTTCTGAAAAACTGTGACTCATTAGAGAGCAGGTACAGAAAACTGAAAAACAAAGCAGAAAAACCTGTCAAAGACCCTGAAAAGGAAGATGTATTGAAACAAGGTGCGGTGCTGGGTAAGGAACTGCTCAATCTTCCAACTGACGAAGCTCGCTGGAAGATCCTGGCAGGGGTATGGACAGAGTTACTTATACACATTGCGCCCACGTGGAATGCACAGGCACACAGGAAGTGTCTTTCTGGAGGGGAGTTCATAACCCACATCTGGGCATTGCTTTGGCACTATGGCATCCAGAATAGTAGCCTGTGGCCAAATGAAGTTACGATAGGAAACAATGCTCCTGCAGCACCTCAGAATAATGGTGTCGGAAATGAAAACAATATGGACGAGACAGGGCAAGCTTGTGCAGACATAAGCAACAACCAGATTGAAATTAATGTTCATGGATGGGATGAGATCAAGGGAGCCAGAGAGCATGAGACACGAAACTCAAGGAGAGGACCAAGAAGAATGGAGGAAACAGAGAGTATAGAAATCGAGGAGGGGAATCAGGATGCGATAGTGGAGGACACAAAATTTCAGAGAGGAATGGCTGGCTGGCCAAACACAAAACAAGAGTGAAGCAAAGAAGGTTGAAGACATAGTTCCAGAGCAGCACAACATGACCTGAAGGGCGTATATGAATTATGCGATCATAAGTTCTGCAACAAGATCGCAAGCCTGCACAGAGGATCTGTTGATCTTCTATCTGGGGACCTGATTTGTTCATATGGATGTTATTGTTTATTTCTTTTATTTTCACTATTTTTGATTTGTTTGTGATATCCTTTATTGGACTCTCACCTCATATTTACTATTTGGGGACTTGATTTGTTTGTATGATATGGAGTCTGCAGTGCAGTCGTTTTACTTTATTATCCCTCCAGCTAAGGGTTAAAGTGCGTGGTTAGGATAATTACCGCCCATAACCGTTTTCTATTTGGGTACGGTTAGAGAATTTTGAGATCCAGATCCGAGTTTGATTGATAGGACATGGTATTACTAATGTACAGCGCAATAGGATAATCTTTTATTTTCTAGTCGGATAATCCGGCATTTTAATTATGGATATCCGATTTACGGGTGAAATTTGAAGTACTAACTAGCATTCCTTGAATGCTATTTTTGCTTATGAGATGAAACATATGCTTGTTATAGATTTATTTGGCTTAGTCTAATACCTTCTAACGCTTTATGTGTTCTTAAAATATATAAGCATAATATTTGCTCATTGTGTATGTCTAATTTTAGTTTAAAGCATTTATATATTTCTCATTCCTCCTCCAGTTTCCAATGTTAGTCTGTTCTAAGGATTTGTGGTCGGAGGTGGAGTGCTTGCAGTGGGCGACACCTCCCTTTGGGCGCTTAATTAGCTGTCGTTTGTTTCAGTTTATTGCGCATGTCTCACTCTGTTCTTCAGTTCAGGTGGTGCTCTGTCAAATCTGAGTTATTCTATTGATATTGCCATCTTGACTTGGAATGCACGGGGGTTAAACGACCCACACAAGAGGAGGGTCGTTGCTAGCTTTCTGTCTGACTCTGACAAGGGTTGCAACATAATTTGCTTACAAGAAACCAAGCTTGCTGTCATTACTAAGCAGATTGTGGTCGAGATCTTGGGTCCTAAGTTTGGGGACAACTACATTCAGGCGTACCGCAGCCCCTACGGCGGCATCCATATGGCCAGATGTAGCGGGGGATGAATTGGAAATAACAACTTACATCTGTTCCTGAATTAACAAAACATTTCCCTGAACATGTCTTGCATGATAGATGAAATCTAAGACGCATCTGCCTGAACTGAACCATCAACGTACTCTGTATGCCTCCCTTTAACGGAAAGTTCACAGCAGCAAGAGCACTTATGAAGAAGTGAGGCCAGATCAAGGAATACACAGACATGAACGAGCTTTACACAGAACATTAATGGATTTGATACAAACCAATTAAATGCTACAGTACAAACTACTACTTATTGATTGAGAAACCAAGAAGCAGGTAAGGATGGATGAGCGTGCATACCTGAAACCTGATGCCGAGATTAGCCGGTGCTCTTCGACGCCAGATCCGCGGCTTCCTCCGGCCATGGACGCACGGCCCGTCTACCGGTCAGCACCGGTGGTCCTGACCAGAATCGTCGGCGAGGAGGCGGAAGCGGCGGCGCTCTTGCGCCCGAGCCGAGGAACTGGGCTGAAGTCCGCGCTTTGTACACGTTAATGAGGTTGGGCCCAAGCAAAGAAGCCCAGCCACAAGGAGTAGGCCGGTACAGTAGGCCCAAGTTAAGTAAGGCGAAGAAAACCTCAAGAAAAAAGGGTAAGGCGAAGGAAGAAGCCAGCAGAGACCAGACCAACCCCTCAAAAAAAAACAGAGAATAGACCAGAACAGTCCGGGAACTCGGAGGCGAAGGCGACGCGAGGGACGCCGGGGACGTCGCCGCCGGCGTTTGACAGCCGGCGCATGACCGTCGGCGCCAATCTCCACCCCCGATCTTTTGCAAGGCGTGTGCTCTCCCCCCTCCACTCTCGCCCAAACCCTATATAGCTTCAATATATTTTTTTTCACCTGCAAAAAAAAAAATAGCGGTCCGTGCATTTTTCTCTTTTTTGGCAGGGTTAGAATTCACGCAAGTGCAAGATATCTAGATGGATGTCATGCCAGGGTCTCTGTTTTCCTTAGCAGAAAATAGATTGTTTCGTGTACAATGTGCCCCGCGAAACAAATGGAGCATGCATAAATATTTCCGTGCACTGAGAGTTCTCGTATTTATGGGACATCCACTATACCAAAGCGACTGCATGTTTTCTGCTAATTTTCAGCTCTGTGCTGCATAAGAATGGTGACGGGTGCAGCCCATCATGGTTCCTTGGTGCTTTGTGGGCGTTCTTGTTTTTTGCTTCGTAGTTGTATTCCCAACTATTGCCCCCAAAGAAATTTGAGGCTTCCCACCTGAATCCTGTAACAATAATCACCAAAAGAACCCAAACAGGGTTATGTACGTATTTGACAAGTTCATCTCGTGTGAATCTCTACTTGGTTGCACGTTTCAGTACAATGGTGACCAACCACCAAAACTGTCACATGTCGGTGCTATTTGGAATGGAAAATCAGAATTGCTTTGCACATCAATTTTACTTTGGTCAGGAATCTGAACTATACCCCTAATAGCATCAGGTTCGCTTGGATTCTTATGTTGCTGCGTTGCTGAATGACACTTTGATGAGAACCCTCTGGACGGTATGACACTTTGATGAGAACCCTGCAGAGGGAAAGTGTCATTTCACTTCCTTTTATCCGGTGTATCTTTCGCGGAAAATCTTTTCTTCTCTTCTTTATAGTATGAATGAAACATAGGCAGAGCTCCTACCAAAATTGCTTTTGGCCCCGGAGCTCGAGTGATCCCGACACGACAAAATCCATCTTACGTATCGGATGGTTCCTACAGTTTATTTTTGGAGGATTCAAAATACATTTTGGAGAGACGGGGGTGATCCAAAGTTCAAAATGTTTTGAGAGAAAAATACAATCGTAATTTTTTAGAAAATAAAATTCAGGTATAATTTTTTAGAATCAAAATCCAAGCCTAAAATCCTATGAGGGAAAAAAATCCAAGTCTTCTTCCTAATCTTAAAAATCCTGGCCTAATTTTTTAGTACACCCTCTGTTCCCTAATACAGGACATTTTGCCAGTTTAAATTGAACTGCCAAAACGTCCTACATTACTGAACAGATAGAAGATTATGCTGTGAAGATTATGCTGTGAATACATAAAAAAAGGTTCACCAGATAAAAGAAAGTGAAATAAATCTGGACTGTATAGATCCTAGGTAAAACTGAAAACTACATCCACATCATTCGAAGTTGTAGTCTCAATCTTCGTTTTTTCTTGTTTGCATGTCAGCAGTCGATGACGGTTCTAGGGAAGAAAGTAGAAAAACCAGAAGCTTCCAACCCAGAAGAAAATAAAAATCACTTGTCACCCTTTAATTTTTGGGACACAGCCCATTTTCATGTTGGACCGCAACACCCCACGAGGCCACGGCCTTCTTTGGCGAGGGAGAGAGGGGTTCCCATCTCAAGAAAAAAAATGTCTCGAAAAAATCTCAAGGAAAAAAAACACTCAAAAAAATATCTCAATAAAAAAAAAGGAGAGAGAGGTTTCTGAAAGCGGCGGCGAAGGGGAAGCGAGTCAACGCCCGCCAGAGAAGAGAAGACGTCGGCGCCGCCCACCGAACGATCGTCTCCACGTCGCCCGTCAGAGGTCTCTCTCTCTCCCTGGTTTCTCATGTTTACTTTGGCCATCTTCGTCGTGCAAATCGTTGCTATTTCGGTAATCTTGATTCATAGATTAGGAACACGTTGCTACTTCGGTAATCTTGATTGATTCATTTGATCCCCACTTGCTTTTTTGTTGTAAGAGATTTGGATGCGCTACCAAGTCTTAGAGTATAAATCTATTCGTATTGTAATCTATCTCTATTAGTCTAGTCTTAAAGCCCAAGCTTTGTAATCTATATAAACAGCCCTTGAGACCCCAATCAATACAACAATTATTTCTTCAATATCTCAATCTATCATGGTATCCGATACCTAGGTTTTCCGCACCTGCTATGGCTCCGCCACCCGCGCCGCCGCCCCGGCCGATTCGGCCCCTCTTCTCCATGGCCGAGTTCCGCGCTGCCGGTGCCCCATCCCCTACCTCCTCCTCTACAACTACCCAAACACCTCCCCCTCCAAACCCTATGTTATCCCTAGCCGACACCATTGCCGACGTCTCTCCCTTCATACCAATCTCATTAGACCTCAGCATCCACAACTACTACCATTGGCGCCACCTCTTCATCATCCATCTCGGGCGCTGCGGCCTACGCCACCACATTGATCCCTCCTACCCGCCACAGCCCGCTGATCCTCGCTGGGTGAAAGATGATCTCGCCATCATCCAGTGGATTTACACACGCATCTCCACGGAGCTTTTCAATCTGGTCTCCGACGATGACGCCACCGCCGCCGATCTCTGGGCTTCCCTTCAACAGCTGTTTCAAGACAACTCTGACGCGCGAATCAACGCGCTCAACACCGAGCTACGTACAACCATGCAGGGAGATGTCCCAGTCTCCATCTTCTGCCAGCGAATCAAGGCTATTGGCGATGAACTCCGTGAACTTGGCGATCACGTTGAGGATCGCACTCATCAACGCCCTCCTCCAAGGTTTCGGCGATCAATTCGAGAAGCAGCAGTCCTTCATCCCCATGCTCAAGCCGTACCCCACCTTCAAGGAGGTCCGCTCGATCCTCCAGCAAGAAGAGAAGAACCAGGCTCGCAAGGCGCAACGGGCGCCGCAGGTGTTTCATGCTGTCGCGCCCTCTTCTGCAGCTCACACGCCTGGGCTGCCGCGTCAACCGACCGCCTCACCAACTCCTGCTGTGGCCGCCGCGGCCTCAACACCACCACCAGGCTGGCGCCCGAGCCCCAACTACAAGGGCAAGAATCCCGTCTACCGGCCTCCTGCATCTCGCCCTGCCGGACCTGCACTAGCCTCGTCATCCACCGCTCCCACACCACCAGCTCCATTGCCATGGCCTCCTCAACATGATCCTTGGACTGGCCTCGTCCAGGCTTGGTCGATGCCATGGTCGGCCCCCTCACCGTATGGTGCCCCTCCTGCGTACACGGGCACATGGAGCCCCGGTCTTCGTCCAGCCACAGGCTCTCCGGGACTCCTTGGACCCAGGGCGCCGACGCACGTCTACACCGCCACTCCTACTCCGCCTACCAGCACGCCAGGACCGCCGTCGCCCTACAACACCATGCCGGCCTTCTACGGCAACATGCACGCCCCAATCGCATACTACCCATCCGCTATCCCCTACGTCAACATGCAAGCTCCTGGCCCCTTTGCTCCTCCCCAACAGCCGGCTTGGGACCAAGCCGCCTTCATCAACGCCATGAACAATTTTGTCCTCAACGACGCAGGTACGAATTGGATTTTCGATTCTGGTGCATCAATGCATATGTCTTCAAATATGAATTTATTGTCAGCTTGTTTTCCTTCTGCTTTTTCCACTATCACCATTGGCGATGGCTCCACCATCCCTGTTTCATGCACCGGTCACTCTTATATCCCTTCCTCTCATGCCAATTTTCTTGTACGCAATATTCTTGTGGTTCCTTCCATCATCAAAAATCTTATTTCTGTTAGACAATTTTGCATTGACAACAAAGTTATCCTGGCCTTTGACCCTTTTGGTTTGTCTGTGAAGGATCTGACAACGGGGGCGGTCCTCGCTCGGTACAATAGCACGGGTGATCTTTATCCTCTTCATGGCGTGCCCACATCCACCCCTCGTGCCATGCTCGCTTCCGTTGATCTATGGCATCGTCGTCTCGGTCACCCCAGCAAAAACACTTTGACGTCTTTACTCCAAGAATTTTGTATCTCTAGTTCTAGCAGTCCTCATAATCCCTCTCTCTGTAATGCATGTCAATGTGGCAAACATGTTAGATTACCTTTTGGAACCTCTACTACCATTAGTACTTTTCCTTTTGAGTTACTTCACTATGATTTATGGACCTCTCCAGTCCCTAGTGTTTCTGGTTATAAATATTATCTTGTGATCTTGGATGATTATTCGCACTATACTTGGACCTTTCCTCTTCGCGCTAAATCTGAAGTACCTGCAATCTTTCTCAACTTTCGACAATATGTAATCACACACTTTGGCTTGCCAATTCGATTTATTCAATGTGATAACGGTCGTGAATTTGATAACACCCAAAACCGCACCTTCTTTCTCTCTCAAGGCATTCTTCTTCGCTTTTCATGCCCTTATACATCTTCTCAAAATGGTAAAGCTGAACGCTGTCTTCGCTCTATTAATGATGTTCTTCGCACATTGCTTTTACAAGCTTCTCTTCCTTCCCGTTTTTGGGTTGAAGCCCTTCGCACCGGCACACTACTTCTTAATATTCGACCAACTAAAACTTGCCCTCTTTATTCGCCTTTCCAATCTCTTCTTCTCTCCCACCCTGACTATTCTTTTCTGCGTGTTTTTGGCTGTCTATGCTTTCCCAACATCGCCTCTACCGCCTCCAACAAACTAGAACCACGCTCACTACCTTGCATTCACCTTGGTCTTTCTGATGATCACAAAGGATATCGTTGTTTCGATCCATCTTCTGGTCGTATCATTCTCTCTCGTCATGTCACATTCGATGAAAATACTTTTCCTTTTTCTGTCACTACAACCACAACACCAATTCCACCACAATCCGCCACCACCAAAACCCCTTCCCTAGTTCGTCCTTCAGTCATCTCTGCTGCCATGGAATCTTGTTCCGTCTCTCAGCCGGAATCGCCCACCATCAGCCACCCTCCTGCCCCGTCCCCCACCTCTCCCGCAACTGCATCCTCTACCCCAGCCGTCTTTCCCTCACCACATACTACCACGGCAACCACCTCGACACCCACCACCTCTGATTCTTCTTCCTCACCGTCTTCTTCAACCGAAAACCCACTGCCACCCAATGCCGTTCTTATACCACCGCTTACCAATGATCATGTCATGTGCACCCGTGGAAAACGAGGATTTCTTCTCCCCACCAAACGTCTCAATCTTACCGCCACCCCAACCATCTCTCCTATTCCAACCAATTATAAGCGAGCTCTTCTTGACCCTCTCTGGCTTTCCGCTATGCGCGATGAATTTGAAGCTCTTCAGCAAAATAATACATGGACTCTTGTTCCCAAACCTCCTGATGTTAACATTGTTTCTGGCAAATGGGTTTTTCGTCATAAATTTCATTCCGATGGCACTCTCGCTCGTTACAAAGCTCGTTGGGTGTGTCGTGGTTTCTCCCAGCAGCATGGTATTGACTTTGATGAGACTTTTTCTCCTGTTGTTAAACCAAGCACTATTCGTGTTATTCTTAGTCTTGCTGTTTCCTCTTCTTGGTCTATTCATCAACTTGATGTTAAAAATGCTTTTCTTCATGGCACTCTCAATAAAACTGTTTATTGTCAGCAACCCTCTGGTTTTGAGAATCCCTCATCTCCAAATTTTGTTTGTCTCCTCAACAAATCTCTTTATGGCCTTAAACAAGCTCCTCATGCATGGTTTCAATGCTTTGCTACTTTTATTCAAACCATAGGCTTTATTCCCTCCAAATCTGATTCTTCTCTCTTTGTTTATCAGTCTCCTACTCACACTGCCTACCTCTTGCTTTATGTTGATGATATCATTCTCACGGCTAGTTCTGATTCTTTTCTTCAACATACCATCTCTTCTCTCAATCGGGAGTTTTCCATGACTGATCTTGGTCCTCTTCATCATTTTCTAGGTATTCATGTTTCTCGCACAAAATCTTCCCTCTTTCTTTCTCAACGGTCATACATTTTGGACTTGCTTTCTCGTTCTGGTATGTCTGATTGTCAACCCTCTCGTACTCCAGCCGACATTGGTGCTAAACTGTCGGCTGATGGTGATCCTCTTTCTGATCCTACTTTATATCGTAGCATCACTGGCGCTCTTCAATATGCCACTCTTACTCGTCCTGAAATCTCCTATTCTGTTCAGCAAGCCTGTCTCTTTATGCATGATCCTCGTGCTCCTCATCTGGCTCATGTCAGACGCATTCTCCGCTATTTAAAAGGCACTCTTGATCACGGTCTCCTTATTAATTCTTCTTCACCTACAAGCTTGACAGTTTATTCTGATGCTGACTGGGCAGGTTGTCCAGATACTCGACGATCTACATCCGGATTTTGCGTTTATTTGGGTGATAATCTTGTTTCTTGGTGTTCTAAAAGGCAGGTAACAGTTTCCAGGTCTTCTGCTGAGGCTGAGTATAGGGCGGTTGCTCACGCTGTGGCCGAGGCGGTGTGGCTATGGTAGCTTCTCGTTGAACTTCATCGTCCGCTCCCACGTGCTACCATTGTTTACTGTGATAACATCTCTGCAGTCTACATGGCTTCCAATCCAGTTCAACATCGTCGCACAAAGCACATTGAGATTGACATTCACTTTGTTCGTGAAAAGGTGGCTCTTGGCGAGGTTCGCGTTCTTCATGGTCCTACGAGTGCCCAATTTGCTGACATTTTTACCAAAAGACTCCCGACTGCATCGTTCACCGACATACGCTCCAGTCTCAACATTGTTTCACCTGACGTTGAGACCGCGGGGGGGTCTTAGAGTATAAGTCTATTCGTATTGTAATCTATCTCTATTAGTCTAGTCTTGGAGCCCAAGCTTTGTAATCTATATAAACAGCCCTTGAGGCCCCAATCAATACAACAATTACTTCTTCAATATCTCAATCTATCACCAAGTCGTAGAACCCTAGACTATGAAATTAAACTGAGCCCGCGATCTGCAGATGGGAAAGGGGATTCAGGTTACCCAAATCGAAGAACCCTAACATTTCTATGTATCTATTTGTTGGACATTGTTACCAACAGAGGCTCCTGTTTTCTTTGGGAGAAATGTCGAACCATCTGTCGCCCGTTCAGTATAAATAATATTCTGAAACACAGATGGGGTTAGCTTTTACAAACAAGTTCTTTTTAGTAAGAGATTATTCCATTTTGTGCTGTTATTTTCTCACGTAATAATACAACAGTCACCCACACGCTTCCAAATAACAACAATCATGGCCTAATGGAAGTTTTGGTCCCATCTGATGATAGTATTCACATTGAACAGATTGGCGTATGATAGTAACCACTGACATCTCCAGGACATGACGCTGGCATTAGTACAGACTGAGGAAATGTTACAAATATTTACAAGATTTGATTATCGATGTAATTGTCAGCAGCAGACTAGTCCATCTGAATCCAATCCCTTGTCGTGTTATGGTGTCATTAGTGTTTTCCAAGTTTTAAACACTTGTGTACACACGGCTAAAGGTAGTAAACATGCCAAAAGAAGTTTTAACTACAGGAAAGCATCGTGACATCACTATTTTCTCAAATCAATCATATGAAATTCATTATCTGGATATTTATTGTCATGTAAAGCACATATGATCGTGCAACAACATTTTTCGTGCATCCATGAGAGGGGACACGCCGCTCTATGGAGCTTTTGGTTTCATCTGCTTTGTGTACGTTTGCTTGGAGTAATTACTAATTACTGATGTTTTCGAAGCAGGACACTGGTTTTCACTGCCACCCCAGGATCCAACCTTTTGCTGTATTACCGAGTCACTAGTGTCTTTTATGTTTTAGCCGAGCGCATATTTGTTATCTGTCCTCACAAATGGCATTTTTTCCCTGGCACTTTGTATTGCTTCTCTGTTCGGTAATCGGTACTACTTTAGATATCCAGTTCATTCTTCTAATATTTGTCCTCTGATTCATAACTTGTTTCAAAGAAGCTGCAATCACCCATAAGACCAAGGCGCTGAGTTTGCATCTACCGTCTCAGCTATGTCTAGGCTTCAAGGATGGGCAGACCTCCCAAATGACCTGCTGTACTCTGTTGTTGCTCGGTTGGGATCCTTCCCCGATCTTCTTGCTTTCACTGCGACCTGCCCCTCTTGGCGTGCTTCCTTCTCCTCATATCCCTCCAAATCGACATTGTTTCCACCTCTCCTCCTCCAGCCTGGCATCCCTGCGTGCTCTTCTCACCCTCGTCCATTGAGCAACAACCTCGTACTTAAACGCTCATGCCATGTTACTGATCTTGCCAACAAAGACACCTACATGTGCTGTCAGATTCCCCAATTTGCTTGTTTTTGTGACAGCAAATCCCCATCGGGTTCGCTGGATGAATTTTTTTTGGGGAGTGTTTCCTATGGCCATCTCATCTTGGCCAACCGACAACAATCATGTCTTGTTGTTGATGTCTTCACAGGTGTTTGTGTCTCAGCTCCGCAGCTACCGGTCCACAGACGCATCCTCCTCAACTATGCTGCCCTCACGGCTCCTCTTTCGTCACCCAACTCATATCTCCTGGTCAATGTTGGATGCCACAATTTCTTTTGGCGTGTTGGTAGCGCTTCTTGGTTGAGACGTTCTCCTCGCAATGGAACAATTAAGCAGGTCTTGGTCTTTAAAGGGGAGGTCTTTGGCATGGATCATGATCGCAGGCTCTATATCGTGCACCAGGAACCCCAGATACGCATACAGAAAATAGCAGTTGATCTGGATGGATGCATGACCAGCAAATGGCATCTTTCGCACCCGTGGCTTGTCGCGTGTGGTGACATGCTTCTCATGGTCGGTTGTAAGAAACATTCTCCATCAACAGGGGACACCTTTGGAGCTTTCCGACTGGACTTATCATCTGAACCTGCAAGGTGGGTAAAGGTGGAAAAGCTAGAAAACTGGGCGATCTTCATTAGTATTGATGAGAGAATCCAGCCCTTGTGTTGCATGAACCTGGAGAGATGGGGAGGGAGAAGCGACTGCATATACTGCTGTAATAGGAAAGAGTGGATCGCATTTGAGTTGGGCCAGCCGCTGTAGAGAGATGCCTCCAATCCAAAAGTCTTCATTCCCATAAACAGTGGGAGTATGATGCAACCTACATGGGTTGTCCCCAGTATGTTCTATTCATGTATGCGATGATCGATGGCCTTGATGCATGGCTATTACTGCTCACCGTAGCAGCTCCCCTCTGTAGGACATGTTGACTTTATGTAGGTATGATCCAACAAGTACTTTCCCTTTGTATGTTGGATATATTTGTGGTATAACGATCTCGTGGTGAATTTGTAGCCTCTCAGGTCAGCATGCATGGAAATTATGTTTATCTTTAAACCAGCTCTACTAGCTTTGTTGCGAAAAAATGGATATTCGAGCAGGGAAGAGAACTGTACCTCACTGCCACTTTTGCTATCAGTGTAGGAGATGTTGACAGTGGGAGGAGCACTGAATTGTTTGCAGTTATTAAGGGATTCTTCTTCAGGTGCATGACTACAGAAAAATGCACCTGAACATCTTGGTTTGTCGGGAGAGAATCCATGGTTTGTGCGAGGGGGCCTTCACTCACGGTTTGTCCGTTGTTTTTTCCGTGCGAGGGGCCTTCGGTACATGCTCTTCGTCCGATTTTTTTCGTGTGAGGGGGCTCGCTACTTGGTCTTCCTCCGTTTTTTTTCGTGCAAGGGAATCATTACGGGGGAGGTGGGAGGAGGGACAGAAAAAAATCAGATGAAGGTGGGAGGAGACAAAAAAACAGTGGAACAAAGAATACCAGGTCATCCATTAGGAGTAGAGATGATGCAGCGACCGCTGGGTGGCCGAGGGCCGAGGGAGAAGGAGGCGACGTTGGCGGCCGCAGCCATCTAGGATTACCCCATGGTGGGAGGGTTGGCTCATGTTGGGGAGAGGTGAGACCATGGGAGAGAATCCCTGGTTCGTGCGAGGGGGGCCTTGCTCCCGGTTTGTCTCTTGTTTTTTCCATGCGAGGGGGCTTTGGTACATGCTCTTCGTCCATATTTCTTTAGTGCGAGGGGGCCCGCTACTTGGTCTTTGTGCATTTTTTTTTGCAAGGGAATCGTTACGGGGGAGGTGGGAGGAGGGATGGAAAAAAACCAGATGAAGGTGGGAGGAGATAAAAAAACCCATGGAATGAAGACTATCAAGTCGTCCACTAGAATTAGAGATTTGAAGCAACCAAGTGATCAGCTAGGTAAACCACCAACAAAAAATTATTTAAAAAATAGGATTTGAAGGAAGGTTCTTGGAACATTCGTTTCAGATAACCATATATGGAAGCTAATCACATAAGGATAGAAATTGATCCATACGTATTAATTGCATCTCCATATATAGATACTAGTACCCCTACTACCAAACCCATCAATCGAAGCTAAGCATCTGCATCTTCCTGCCGACCAATCCATGGCGATGAAGATAAAGACGAAGAAGGGAGGGACGGGGAGGAAGAAGAGGGACGAGATGAAGCTCATCCAGGACCCGGCCAAGCGGCAGGTGGCCTTCTCCAAGCGCCGCCCCACCCTCTTCGGCATGGCCGGCGACCTCTCCGCGCTCTGCGGCGTCCACGTCGCCGTCGTCGTCTTCTCCCGCTCCGCACGCGGGAACGCCTACGCCTTCGGCAGCCCCTCCGTCGACGCCGTCCTCCGACGCTACCATCAAGATAGTGGCCTCGATGAGGATTACGACTCTGCCGCCGCTCTTGCCGTCCATAGCGAGGACGATGCCGGCGCTCTGGCGGCGTTGCGGCGGGAGCTGGACGACACCAAGGCGCGTGTGGAGGCGGAGAAGAAGCGCATAAAAAAAGTCGAGGCGAACGTGGAGCGGGCCATGGCGGCAAGGTCAACTGCGCTGTGGTGGCAGGCCGACGTCGAGGCGCTCGGGGCGGCGGAGCTGCCAGAGTTCGAGACGGCGCTCCGGCGGCTCAGGGACACCATCCTGCGCCGGGTCGACGCGCTGCAGCTGCCTATAGCAGTCTTTGATGCCACTGCACCGCTGGCCTAATCTACGAAGTAGTGGCTAACTAGCGATATATGCCTAGTTTCTTGAAAAAAATATTAGCTGTGCCTTACTACATCTTCGATCTTATCTCAAAACTAAGAATGCATGAATTATGTGTATATATAATCCTTGCAAATTGTGGATTATGCAATCATATCTTGGTGGTTTATGAGCTCAATTTTTCCTGTTCATGGAAGTATTTTGCTGTGTTCACCTTCCATAGAATTATGTTCATGCCAGTGATTTCTTCAAACCATATCTATGGTCTGGTCTAGCCATGAGCTATTTTTCGGCCACTAGGCTTATGTTTCTCTAAGATGAGTGCAAAATGAAAAACACCCGGCAAACAAAAGGCATTCGGCTTATAGCATCACGTAAACCGAGAGGTATCAAAAAGCCCTCGGCTTACACAAGGCACACAACTTCTACAAGAAAAAACACTCAGCTTACATGGCGCACATGGCTTCTACACGAGAAAGCACTCGGCTTACAGTTGGAACCCGGCAACCTTTAAGCCGTGTGCCCCGTGAGTGCTTCCTGCGTGTATTCAGTTTACGTTTTGAAGATTTCTTGCAAGCCTATTTTTCAATGCAAAAAAGTTTCAAAATGATCCCCGTTCATTTATGTTTACTATTTGAATAGTATTTCACCCCGATCAAACCCCTCTCGAGTCGAGTCAAATGCGTAGATCACGCGAGTCCAATGTGATCGGTTCATCTCCGAAAACCATGCGAGTAAGTGTCGAACGAGCACATCCACATGCATGCCTCCCTAATATATGTATGAAAGGGTCGTGTGATTTCTACATACCCAATACAACACTTTGATGCGGCAATTGCCTCATAAACACGACAGTACCGCAGAAAGGTTCTGCACCTACAGTGTTGGTGCAGAACTTAGCGTTGCTGATGGGGAATCTTGAGAAGGTGTGCTCAAACTTGGTCTAGCATGTCACCATAGACTACCATAACACAAACCAATAGGAGTTCACCCCGATTAAACCCCTCTCGAGTCGAGTCAAAAGGCCTATTGGGCAAAGAAATCTTTGCCGAGTTTACTTTTTTTTCACCGGGCAAAGAAATCTTTGCCGAGTTTACTTTTTTGGAACCGGGCAAAGAAATGTTTGCTGAGTTCCTTCTCATTTTGCAAAATAATACGATCGGAGATCCATGGATCACAGAAAAATCTCTCCCCATGGCCTTTCCCCTCTGAAAGCGTCCTTCCTTCTCAATGCCCGGGCATCCATCCCCCCTTATCTTAGAAGGGTCGTCTAAGGGTTCGCCGCGGTTAATTGTTGTGCTTACACACTAGGCTACCCTTCTCCGAAAGCTCCGCGGGACCACCTATCACTAGTCTTCGGCCGGAGGGGTTTATTGCACAAAAAGGCGACGCATAATTCCGAATCTACATAGGTCTAGTCCAGGGAAATCAATAGGAAATGCTATTTGCTTCTTAACAAGAAGAACTCTTTTGAAATGAAAGAGTTTCCACGGGCGTCGGATATCATTTCTTCAAATAAGGAAGAAGTTGGGTTCTTGAGTATATGTTTATGCGATCTCCGCGGGCGAGGTATGAAGGCGAGCGAATGTTGCTTCATCCATTGGTCTTGAAATTTTTTCTGCACTTAAGATACACCATTACAAGATCCATGCCAAAATCTGACTTCTTTCCGAGTCCGTTTGCTATATTCGAACCATCAAGTGCAATTCTAGACATTTAACGAATATAATTCATATTTGAACTACAATTGCATGAAAAATTGGGTAAAGTTGGGTTAAAAAATATCATATTTTTGTTCTTTAGTATATGTTTAGGCCTTAATACAAGAAAAAGAAAGGAACTCCGAACACGAGGGTGCCAAGACAGGACCCCGAACATGTAATCTCTCATTTTACAAATTCCAAAAAATGCAAACGATCTTCGAAATGCATAAAAATTGGCATGGTGCCCTCATATGACACCTACAAGCTGTGGTAAAATTTGGAGACGGTTTTGAAAAAATTGTGATGTACATCGCTTAGAAACTAGACCATCTCCGAGGAAGAAACTTGTGTTCGAAGGGGAACGGGTGAGGTATGAAGGTGAGCGAACGTTGCTTCATCCATTGGTCTTGAAATTTTTTGTGCACTCAAGATACACCATTGCTTGATCCATGACAAAATTTGGCATCTTTTCGAGTCCATTTACTTTATTTTAGCCACTAAATGCATTTCTAGACATTTAACGGATATAATTTATATTTGAACTACATGTGCATGAAAAATTGGGCAAAGTTGGGTTAAAAAATCATATTTGTGTTCTTTAGTATATGTTTAGGCCTGATACAAGAAAAGGAAAGGAACTCCAAACATGAGGGTGCCAAAATCGGACCCCAAACATGCAATCTTTCATTTTACAAATTCCAAAAAATGTAAACGAACTCCAAAATGCATAAAAGTTGGCATGGTGCCCTCATATGACACCTACAAGCTGTGGTAAAAGTTTGAGACGGTTTGGAAAAAAAATGTGATGTACACCGCTTAAAAACTATACCATCTCCGAGGAAGAAGCTTGTTTTTTAGAAGGAACGGGTGAGGTATGAAGGCGAGAAAACATTGCTTTATCCATTGGCCTTTAATTTTTTTTATGCACTCAAGGTACCTCATTACTTGATCCATGCCAAAATTTGGCATCTTTTCGAGTCCGTTTACTATATTCGAGCCATTAAGTAGGGCCCGTGCGTTGCAACGGAAGAAAAAAAATACCATATGCTCTTAATCTACAAAAGATGGTCTATAATCTAAGAATTTGTACTGTAGGTGCTTCAAAAGGTTGTCAAAACTTGATTGAAAAATCATATTTGTGTTCTTGAGTCTATGCTCAGACCTTATACAAGAAAATAAAATGTTTTTCAAACATAAATGTGTCAAGATTCGACCCAAAACATGGAGTTTTTTTGGTTATTTAATTCCAAAAAATGCAAACAAACTCGAAAAAAATATGAAACTTGGCGTGATGCACTCATATAACACATACAGTCTGTGGCAAATTTATAGAAATAGAAAATACATAAAAATAAAAATAAGAAAAGGAAAAATAGTATGCAAAGAAAAGCACACAATTGTTGGATGCTTCTTATTGGTCAAGAGGTTGCACCCACGGATCACTGACGTGGCAGGGCATAAAAACCGAATATGTCTTTTATCCCAACTCCCACGTCCCACCGACGAGCTATTAGAGCATCTCCAGCCGTTGGCCCCCCAAGAGGCATAAAAATCGCCGCGTGGGAGCGAGCCGGCGGTATAATCGGCTCTGGGGCGGTTGGGCACCCAGCCGTCGCCCCCAGGTCACCCTCAGGCGCCGATGTCGGCGCAGTTTTCGGCCCACTTTCGGCGAGAAATGGCCCGATATTGGCGAGAATCGGCCCATATTCGACGTGTGAATTCTCAACATAAATAAATTTTTTATAGCATAGTTCATCACAGAAAATCAATAGAAATCAAATAGTTCAACAAAATAGTGCAACAACAAATAGTTCAATACAAATTATATAGTTCAAAAAATAAAAACTCATACACGTCGAGCTAGGCGCTGCCCTTGATCCTCCATAGATGCTCCACCAGATCCTGCTGCAGTTGTTGATACACCTATGGGTCTCGGATCTCCTGACGCATATTGAGGTAGGCAGTCCAGGTTGCCGGTAGCTGGTGATCAACTTCGGCAAGAGGACCCTGCCTGTAGTATGGTTCAGTGTCAAACACTGGCTCTTCCTGCTCGCTCTCAATGATCATATTGTGCAAGATGACACAGCAAGTCATGATCTTCCACATTTGATCTTTCGACCAGGTCTGAGCAGGATACCGAACAACAGCAAATCGAGATTGGAGCACACCAAATGCCCGCTCGACATCCTTCCTGCAAGCCTCCTGAACCTTGGCAAAGTGGGACTTCTTGCCTCCTAGCACAGTGTTTGAGATAGTCTTCACAAATGTCGACCATCTCGGATAGATGCCATTAGCTAGGTAGTACCCCTTGTTGTAGTGCTGCCCATTGACCTCGAAGTTCACCGGAGGAGAATGATCTTCAACAAGCTTGGCAAAGACAGGGTTGCACTGCAGCACGTTGATGTCATTGTGAGTTCCTGGCATACCGTCCTGTGTGGCCACCGCCTCAAGTACCACACTGCAACCGCCTTTGGCGCCTTTGTACATCCTCTGCCAAGCCAATGGGCAGTTCTTCCATTTTCAATGCATGCAGTCGATGCTTCCAAGCATCCTAGGAAATCCTCTTGCTGCATTCCGTGCTAGGATCCGAGCAGTGTCTTCCACATTAGGTGTTCGCATGTATTGCGGTCCAAACGCTGCCACCATTGCCCTGCAGAACTTGTGGAAACAATCAATGGTGGTGGACTCGGCCATGCGCCCATAGTCGTCAAGTGAATCCCCGGGAGCTCCGTATGCAAGCATCCTCATCGCTGTCGTGCACTTCTGGATTGAGGTGAATTCAAGTTTGAAGGAAATATGCCCTAGAGGCAATAATAAAGTTATTATTTATTTCCTTATATCATGATAAATGTTTATTATTCATGCTAGAATTGTATTAACCGGAAACATAATACATGTGTGAATACATAGACAAACAGAGTGTCACTAGTATGCCTCTACTTGACTAGCTCGTTAATCAAAGATGGTTATGTTTCCTAACCATGAACAAAGAGTTGTTATTTGATTAACGAGATCACATCATTAGTTGAATGATCTAATTGACATGACCCATTCCATTAGCTTAGCACCCGATCGTTTAGTATATTGCTATTGCTTTCTTCATGACTTATACATGTTCCTATGACTATGAGATTATGCAACTCCCGTTTATCGGAGGAACACTTTGTGTGCTACCAAACGTCACAACGTAACTGGGTGATTATAAAGGAGCTCTACAGGTGTCTCCAAAGGTACATGTTGGGTTGGCGTATTTCAATATTAGGATTTGTCACTCCGATTGTCGGAGAGGTATCTCTGGGCCCTCTCAGTAATACACATCACATAAGCCTTGCAAGCATTACAACTAATGTGTTAGTTGTGAGATGATGTATTACGGAACGAGTAAGAGACTTGCCGGTAACAAGATTGAACTAGGTATTGAGATACCGACGATCGAATCTCGGGCAAGTAACATACCGATGACAAAGGGAACAATGTATGTTGTTATGCGGTCTGACCGATAAAGATCTTCGTAGAATATGTAGGAGCTAATATGGGCATCCAGGTCCCGCTATTGGTTATTGATCGGAGACGTGTCTCGGTCATGTCTACATTGTTCTCGAACCGTAGGGTCCGCACGCTTAACGTTACGATGACAGTTTCATTATGAGTTTATGTATTTTGATGTACCGAAGGTTGTTCGGAGTCCCGGATGTGATCATGGACATGACGAGGAGTCTCAAAATGGTCGAGACATAAAGATCGATATATTGGAAGCCTATATTTGGATATCGGAATTGTTCCGGGTGAAATCGGGATTATACCGGAGTACCGGGAGGTTACCGGAACCCCCCGGGGGGTTATTGGGCCTACATGGGCCTTAAGGGAGAAGAGGAAAGGAGGCAGGAGGTGGCCGCACGCCCCTCCCCTTCCTTGTCCGAATAGGACAAGGGAAGGGGGGCGGCGCCCCCCCTTTCCTTTCCCTCTTCCTCCTCTTTCCCCCCTTCTCCTTCTCCAACTAGGAAAGAAGGGAGTCCTACTCCCGGTGGGAGTAGGACTCCCCCTTGGCGGGCCCCTCCTTGGCTGGCCGCCCCCTCCCCTTGGCTCCTTTATATACAGGGGCAGGGGGGCACCCTAGAAAACACAAGTTGATCTTCGTGATCGTTCCTTAGCCGTGTGCGGTGCCCCCCTCCACGATATTACACCTCGGTCATATTATAGCGGTGCTTAGGCGAAGCCCTGCGACGGTTGAACATCAAGATCGTCACCACGCCGTCGTGCTGACGGAACTCCTCCCCGAAGCTTTGCTAGATCGGAGCCCGGGGAGCGTCATCGAGCTGAACGTGTGCCAAGCACTCAGAGGTGCCGGAGTAACGGTGCTTGGATCGGTTGGACCGGGAAGACGTACGACTACTTCCTCTATGTTGCGTCAACGCTTCCGCTTCGGTCTACGAGGGTACGTAGACAACACTCTCCCCTCTCGTTGCTATGCATCACCATGATCTTGCGTGTGCGTAGGAAAATTTTGAAATTACTACGTTCCCCAACAAAGTTTGCCGGTGCAATCCTTCTTGCACTTGAAGTAGTTGTCGAACTCCCGGATGAAATTCACAATCCTGAGAAAAAGCTTGCAACTCATCCGATAACGGCGCCGAAATACTTTGTCGCCGTGTAGTGGAGCGTCGGCGAAGCAGTCGGAGTAGAGCATGCAGTACCCTTGCAGACGATGCCGGTTCTTTGCTTTCATCCGCCCAGGCGCCGAGCCACCTCGTCGTGGCTTTTCATTGCCCGCGAGCAGGCCGGCTAGGGCGGCGAGGACCATGAGATGTTTCTCTTCCGGGACGTCGGCATCGGCTTCCTCCTCCAGCAGCTCGGCGAGCGCCTCCTCGTCGTCCGAGTCCATTGCCGAGCAGGCAAATCACCGAACACCTTGCGGGCGTGGTGGGCGCACACCCGCTGGTACACTGCCCCCTGCGCGGCCGGAACGCCGGAAAAATCGCCCGAACGGTGGCGGAGAGGCTGCCGCGGTGAAATCGCTTCTCTTTTTCCGGCGGGGAATGACCTATCTAGCGGTGGTGGGTGGTGGGCGGCGCCAGGATCGGCAGGGTGGCGGCCGAGCGCGGAGGAGGGAGGGATTGGGAGGCGAATCTGAACGATTGGCTTGACTTTTTGCCTGACGGTGTGGGCCAAGCGTGTTTTTCCCTTACACCGGAGCCCCCAAGCGCCCCCCAGTGCGCCGGGTTCGGCCTGCGATCGCCGGGCCCAAAAACGGGTCGAGCCGGCGGATTTCGGCGTCTTGGGGGCGTGACTGGGGCGTTTTTTCGGCGCCGACGCGTAAAAAGTCGCCTGGGGGGAGGGGGGGCTGTTGGGGGCGCGGCTGGAGATGCTCTTACCTCCACGCCCAGCCACACACGACTATCTTATCCATTATTCTTCTTCACAAGAACGATAGCCATGCGTTTGATATCGAAGTACTGGCGCGGTCGAAGCGGGGCAGGTACAGGTGCTCGCCTACAACTCTGAAGCTCGCCCGATTCGTCCAAGACCGGGCTCCGTTCCAGATCGAGCACGTGTACCATAGAAACACCACCACCCGAGCTCACCTCCCAGCCGCATATCTCCGTCGAACTCGTCGGGATCCGGACGTCAGCGCACTGTTTCCAATCCCTACCCCTTGCCTGGGTCGCCGGCCACTGCGACACCGTCGTCTCGCTCGCTGGTCGAGCGCCACCGCTAGCTGGCCTGTTAGTCACCTGGAGGAAACACCCCCACACCGGCGCCTCCCCACACGAGCAGTAGCCACCGAGCAAGATGAGCATCAGCGAACGCGTCAGTGCTAAAAAAATGATTTTAAGGAAGTTTGCGAAAAAGCCGATTCGAGTAGTGCGACCATGCTAAATGTAAGCCGGGAGAAGGGCACTCGGTTTTTATATAAACCATGCGTCTCCCTCGGCTCTCAGTTTATATGTAAACCGTGTGACTAGATTCGGCACTCGGCTTATGTATAAATCATGCGGCACGCCATAGCTCTCAGCTTATATGTAAACCGTGTAGCAGGTCTCAACCCTCGGCTTACATGGATGGACACGTGGCTTGCCGTTAATGCCTGTCTGCCGTCATGTATAAACCGCGTGTCCCTTGACACTCGGCTTAAATGTAAGCCGTGTGGTGTAAGTCGGGAAAAACACACAGCTTATATATAAACCAAGTGCAAATCGGTATAAGCCGAGTGTTTTGGACACACGGCTTAAAAGTTTTTTTCCTGTAGTGCAATGAGTGTTTTGGAGGGTTGGCTAGCCGTTTTTTTTATTTGCCCTGTTCATTGAAGCATTTTCACAATAACAAACATGGATGATCGTTCTCTTCTATTGAGCCAGGTACAGAGCATACATGAGAGAAATTGCAAGTTTGCCATAGTTGTATTTGGGTCTTTTCACTTGGATGTTTTGAGCTGAAATAATTAGGAAATGCTTTTGACAAGAAGCACCACAGTTGATTAAATGATCAAATTCCCCCATCCTGAATGCAAATGTTTTTTTTCTTTCTTTTATATTTCACATCAACGGTTCATCTACATCAAACAATTTGATATGAAAATTTGAAGCAAGACAACAACAACACCGCCTTTTTTCTGCTGAACAACACAATATGTGTAAAAAGCACAACACCAAATCAGCATCCAGGGGCGGAACCAGGCCAGCAGCGTGCCCCGGGCCTCCTTCAAGCATTGCTCCTGGATTTGGGCCTCACATAGTCACCAAAGGAGTTGGGCCTCATGCCCCGGGCCCAGGCCCTGGGGCCCTGGGTCCTGTCTCCGCCCCTGTCAGCATCATTCAGTTTTTCCACAACTCTTATTCCCTGTTTGCACGAGAGCCAAAATCACAAGAAAATAGTAAAAGAAAAGCCATACTTGCAGCGAGGTTCGGAATCAATTGGCAGGACATGGAAGGAGGATTCACTCATTCAAAAGGCAATATCAGCTTCTGTGCTTTCATTTCATCCAACATCTCTTTTGGCACTTGGCTGCTATTCTTAAGTTTGAGCCCAACAAGGTTTGGGCGGATGATTCATTCAGTTGAGTATAAATGGATGCATTCAAGCCAAGCTTGGTGTCTGCTTGGACTTTGGCATTGTAGGGGGTGATGCTGCTGTCTCTGCGTGAACTGAAGGTTATAGATTAGCATGTTTTTTTGCATGTGCATAAAGTTCATCTCCTGTCAAAATTTCAACTTAATAGTAGGACCAAAAAATACACACTTGGCAGCATCAGATGCATATGCTGTTGTGGAGATGGTTGATGTTTGACTCTTGGATCGGAGCCCTTCCTGTGTTGTGTATCCCCAGTTCCATGACCTGCCAATTCTGTTTCACATGGTCAGAGAGAACACTAGTGTTGGTTCCTCCTATGGCGGTGCGCGCCGACATAAAAATTGATTTTGGCTCCCGAGCTCGAGTGACACTGTGATGGCAAAAGTCGTGATATATACACAAACGAGTAAATCCGAGGAGATTCCTGTCGCGATAATAAAACTGCAATTTTCACCTCTGAACTTGTGTTCCCAGCTGACCAGCTCTGTACATAGACCAAAGAATTGCTAAATGGACACAGATATGCTCCAATATACAGATGGGAAAATCCAAGTCTAAACATTTGCTGGCAAGAAAAATATCCCAAGTCAAAATATTTTTGCCTCTGTTTCTTTTTCTGGAGGGGAGTCAGCAGGGGCGTTGTTCTTTTTTTTATATAGTTTTTTTAAGGCATCTTTTTTTTATATAGTGGGGAGCGCTGTTCTGTTTTGCTCTGTTCTGTTTTATATAGTGGGAAACGAAAAGAAGCCCATGTAGAGCCCGCTAGTAGAGAGATAGCGCCGTTCGGGAAGCGAGGACACCGCCGGTGAAGAGAAGACGCCGCCTGCATGCATCCCATCCTCGTCTACAAGGTCGATCACTAGTAGAAAACCGGCCTTTTGTCCCGGTTTGTAAGGGCCTTTAGTCCCGGTTCCCGAACCGGGATTAAAGGGTCGTTACTAATACCCTCACCCTTTAGTCCCGGTTCAAATCAGAACCAGGACAGATGGGCCTCCACGTGGCCTGTGCGCCGAGCCCAGGCAGGAGGGCCTTTTGTCTCGGTTGATGGCACCAACCGGGACCAATAGACCTCCACGCGTCAGCATTTCTGTGGCTGGGATTTTTGGTTTTTTTTGAAAGGGGGGGGGGAGGGGGGTTTGGGGGTTTTGGGGGGTTAATTTAGGTATTTCATATATTGTGTTAGATAGCTAATTAATAGAGAGAAGTGTCCTCTCTTATGTCCGTGCTTGGTCGACGCTACGTACTATACATACGTATAGAGAGGACTAGGCATGCTAACTAGCTAGTAAGCAAACGAAGAAAACAGAAGATCGTCATGAACATATATGCATACAGAGAGAAGTGATATCGACCACCTCTCCTTCTCCGAAAGATTGGTCGAACAACAAGTTCTCGCATATCTATCTTCCGACACTACCGGCTACATATATACAATAATTATCTCTTACAAATATAATCTCCTACATTATGGACGCATGGTCCACATAGTATTCTTCGTCTTCAGCGATCACGTGGTCAAGAAAGAATGCCGCCAATTCCTCGTGAATTGCTCGCATGCGATCTGGTTCTAGGAGTTCATCCCGCTGCCGAAACATCTAATTTGAAGAAGGGGGTCAATACATATATATATATATATATATATATATATATATATGAATGAAACTCAACACAAATGATGGTAATAAACAAAAATTGTGAATATTATTTCTTACGCACTTCATATTGTTTCTCAGAGTACCCGCCCCGCTCACAGGTCGTGTGGCGGATGGACTCGCAGACATAGTATCCACAGAAATCATTCCCTTGTTCCTGCCACAACCACTTTACAAGAAATAGAGGTCAATCAAACAGATAAGCAAGAATGCCAAATGGTATTGATGAAACTAGCGCTTGAATCAATAGCTAGGAGACGCGCGGAACATGGTACTATAGTACTTACTTTCGGGTATCTAAATTGCAGCTCCTTCGGGAGTCCCGGGGATTTTGTGCTGAATTTTCTCCAAACACTGCCAGACAAAAGAAAACAATTACTTGATATCAGGAAATGAACAAATTTGTTGATATGGTGGATAATGATCGATTTAACTTACTTCTTGAGGATTTCAGTCATGTCCGCATACTCCTGGGGATCTTTTCGTCTCGAGTCCAAGACAGTTACTACTCCCTGCTCAAGCCTAATCTCCAGGAGAATATAGTGGAAACTGCGCACGCATGCATAACTCATCAATTACATTACTATAACCTGGACTAATATATAAGGGAAACCGAATATGCACAAGACAACACTCACTTGAAGTTGTAAGGAAAGAATATTATATCTTTGTGTTCATTTATTTTGAATGATCATAGCAAGTTGGCCTCGGTTTCTGCGGCATCATCTTTAACCTGAACTGCATCTATGAGATTTGTGTTGATGAACCCAATATCACCGATTTGTCTTTTCTTCAATTCGGCGATCTTCAATCTGCATAATATAGTGAGGATAATTATAAATACATGCAATGAAAGAGCTGAGCTATATAGAGAGACTTAATGACAGAAGTAGTAGTACTTACAGACAGTAGCAGGTGACCGTTGCTTTATCGAGGGCCAATTGATTGAAAAACTGATAGAACTCCTCAAATGGAATAGGCAACAATTCAATTTCAACGAGGTCATGCTCCGGTTTAACTCTCGCATACAAAGTACTCCTCCCCCAGACTTCTCTAGGGTTTGGGGTGGCCTCGACAACGCTTCAAGGGTTTGGGGTGGCCTCGAGAGAGTTTGTCGGGTAGGGGCGCGGCGGGAGGGGGTAGGAGACCGACATCGTTTTTTTCTAGGGTTTGGGTGTCCTCGAGAGTTTTGGTCGAGCGAGAGGGTCGGGGGGTGCTCCCGCGGTATAAGTTATTATCACAGTCGAGAGGGGGTATATATATCGACCGCCCCTCATGTCGAAGTTATCCGAGGGGTATATCGACCCCCCCTCGTGTTGAAGTTATCGGGAGAGGGAATAGAGAGGAGAAGAAGAAAGGAATAGAGGAGAAGATCGAAGAAAAAAAGAGGAGAAGAAGAAAGGAATAGAGGAGAAGAAGAAAAAATAGAAATTTCTATTTTTTTTCTTCTTCTCCTCTATTCCTTTCTTCTTCTCCTCTTCTTTTTCTTCTTTTTTCCTCTTCTTATTTATTTCTCCTCGTTTTCCTCTCCTCTTCTTCTTTCTTCCCCTTCTTATTTTCTTCTTTCCTATCCTTCTTTTTCTTCTAAATTTTAGCATATTCTAAATTTTCTTCTAACTTTCTATATATGAACAAAAAACTTTCTATGAACAAAAAACTTTATATATATATATATATGAACAAAATTTCTATGAACAAAAATAATTAAACTAACCACATACACATATACATACACATATACATTATACATAGACATATACATACACATATACATACACATACACATATACATTATACATACACATATACAATATACATACACATATGAAAAAAATTAAACTAAAAAAATTAAGGGCAGGGGCGGCGGGCGAAGGGCAGGGGCGCGCGGCGGCGCGATGGCAGCGCGCGGCGGCATCGGCGGCCAGTATAGGGGGAGGAGCAGGGGAACGGGGCGGCGCTCACCGCGAGGTGGCGTCGGCGACGAGGAAGGCTCGGGGTCGGCGGAGGCGCGCGCGCTCGGGGGCGAGGGCAGGGGTGCGCGGGCTCGGGGACGACGTCGGCGACGGCGAGGCACGGGCGACGGCAACGGCGCGGTCAGGGGCGACGGCAGGGGCGGCGGACGGCGTCGGGGCAGCCTGGTGGCGTCGATGTGCTCGGTGTCGTCGGGCGGGCCGGGGGGCAACTGGCGATGAGTTCGTCAAATTTTTCTAAGTGCTACTTATATACCCAGGCCTTTGGTCCCGGTTCGTGACACCAACCGGGACCAATGCCCCTCTTTAGTCCCGGTTGGTGCCACCAACCAGGACCAAAGGCCTCTTTTCAGTAGCCCAAAGGGCGGGAAGCGGCGGCCTTTGGTCCCGGTTGGTGGCACCAACCGGAACTAAAGAAGGGCATTGGTCCCGGTTGGTGCCACGAACCGGTACCAATGCACCCCTTTGGTCCCGATTCGTCCCACCAACCGAGACCAATGGCCTTGTGCTGCCCCGCGCCCAAAAGTTTAGTCCCACCTCGCTAGTTGAGAGGGCTCACGAGTGGTTTATAAGCGCTGCTGCGCCCACCCTCTCGAGCTCCTCTCAACTGCAGGCTTTCGGGCCTAATCTGTCACTGCAATGCCTGTGGGCCTACTGGGCCTGCTGTGGGCCTGAATCCTGGCCCATGGTTGGGTTTCTAGTCGTATTCAGGCCGTGGTGGCCCAGTTGGTGGCATTTTTTTTGCTATTTTTTTCATTTCTACTTAGAACTAAATACTTATAGTTTTGTAGTGATTTCTTTTTTATTTTATGTCACTAGTTTATGAATAACTTTACAATAAAAATTGATTTTTGAGTCATTGTTTTCCCTGCTATTTAATATTACTGTGTTTTATCATTATACTCAATTTGGTAATTTTAGTTAGTCATAACAAATATTATAGGCATTTTTTTCACTTTGAGAGGAGCTCAACAACGCAGAGAGGGACGGGCTTTTGTTTTTGTTTTGCTTTCTTTATTATTTATTTTCTTTTGTTTTTTGCTTTATTTTTTTATTCTTTTTGCTTTAAAGTGAGCAAAATTATAAACTTTCTGTTAGTCCCATTAGTTTTAGAAAAATTATAAACTCAAATTTGAATAGTTAAAATTTGAATTCTTTGAAATTTGTGTGAATCACAAGTTTGTGATTAACTTTACTAAAAAAATGAACATAGATGCACCTATAGAGAAAATTCGACCTAAATTCATAGTTTTTAAATGAACTCTGAAAAAGTTGGCATAGCATGCTCGTCTGTTACAAATTTGGCATGGTATCATCATAATAGTTGTGGGAGAAAGTCTTCACTTTTTCTTCGCTTTTGTCATTTGCTTATTGCGCCGTAACCATGGATAATCTTCATCGTTTATCAGGATGCTTGGGTCAGCCTTGACATTAAAGGGAGGAATTTCATGAAACCTTTCATAATCTTCAGTCATGTCTGTCTTGCCCTCCACTCCCAGGATATCCCTTTTTCCTAAAAGAACTATGTGGCGCTTTGGCTCATCGTATGATGTATTCGTTTCCTTATCTTTTCTTTTTCTCGGTCTGGTAGACATGTCCTTCACATAGATAACCTGTGCCACATCATTGGCTAGGACGAACGGTTTGTCAGTGTACCCAAGATTTTTCAGATCCACTGTTGTCATTCCGTACTATGGGTCTACATGTACCCCGCCTCCTGACAGATTGACCCATTTGCACTTAAACAAAGGGACCTTAAAATCTTGTCCGTAGTCAAGTTCCCATATGTTCACTATGTAACCATAATATGTGTCCTTTCCCTTCTCGGTTGTTGCATCAAAGCGGACACCGCTGTTTTGGTTGGTGCTCTTTTGATCTTGGTCAATCGTGTAAAATGTATTCCCATTTATCTCGTATCCTTTGTAAATCAATACAGTCAAAGATGGTCCCCTGGACAACAAGTACAACTCATCACAAACAGTGTTGTCACCTCTGAGACGTGCTTCCAACCAACTGCTGAAAGTCCTAATGTGTTCACATGTAATCCAGTCGTCGCACTGCTCCGGGTGTTTGGAGCGCAGACTGTTCTTGTGTTCATCGACATACGGGGTCACCAAGGTAGAGTTCTGTAGAACTGTGTAGTGTGCTTGAGACCAAGAATGCCCGTCCCTGCATATTATTGAGTCCGCTCCTAGCGTGCCTTTTCCAGTCAGTCTCCCCTCATAACACAAAACCCGATGACATCCTCTGTTTGATGCCCATGGAGATGCTTCTTTCTGGCCTAGCGCGGTTACGGACATATTTCTTTAGGACTCCCATGAACCTCTCAAAGGGGAACATATTGTGTAGAAATACGGGCCCCAGAACGACAATCTCGTCGACTAGATGAACTAGGACATGCGTCATGATATTGAAGAAGGATGGTGGGAACACCAGCTCGAAACTGACAAGACATTGCGCCACATCACTCCTTAGCCTCGGTACCATTTCTGGATCGATCACCTTCTGAGAGATTGCATTGAGAAATGCACATAGCTTCAAAATGGCTAATCGGACGTTTTCCGGTAGAAGCCCCCTCAATGCAACCGGAAGCAGTTGCGTCATAATCACGTGGCAGTCATGAGACTTTAGGTTCTGGAACTTTTTCTCTGGGATATTTATTATTCCCTTTATATTCGACGAGAAGCCAGTCGGGACCTTCATACTGAGCAGGCATTCAAAGAAGATTTTTTCTCATCTTTCGTAAGAGCGTAGCTGGCAAGACCTTCATACTGCTTCTGAGGCATGCCGTCTTTTTTGTGCAAACGTTGCAGGTCCTCCCGTGTCTCAGGTGTATCTTTTGTCTTTCCATACACGCCCAAGAAGCCTAGCAGGTTCACGCAAAGGTTCTTCGTCACGTGCATCACGTCGATTGAAGAGCGGACCTCTGGGTCTTTCCAGTAGGGTAGGTCCCAAAATATAGATTTCTTCTTCCACATGGGTGCGTGTCCCTCAGCGTCATTCGGAACAGCTACTGCGCCGGGACCCTTTCCAAAGATTACGTAGTGTAAATCATTGACCATAGCAAGTACGTGATCACTGATACGCATGGCGGGCTTCTTCCGGTGATCTGCCTCGCCTTTGAAATGCTTGCCTTTCTTTCGACATTGATGGTTGGTCGGAAGAAATCGACGATGGCCCAGGTACACATTCTTCCTGCATTTCTCCAGATATATACTTTCAGTGTCATCTAAACAGTGTGTGCATGCGTGGTATCCTTTGTTTGTCTGTCCTGAAAGGTTACTGAGAGCGGGCCAATCGTTGATGGTCACGAACAGCAACGCCTTTAGGTTAAATTCCTCCTGTCCGTGCTCATCCCACGTACGTACACCGTTTTCATTCCACAGCTGTAAAAGTTCTTCAACTAATGGCCTTAGGTACACATCAATGTCGTTGCCGGGTTGCTTAGGGCCTTGGATGAGAATTGGCATCATAATGAACTTCCGCTTCATGCACATCCAAGAAGGAAGGTTATACATACATAGAGTGACCGGCCAGGTGCTGTGATTGCTGCTCTGCTCCCCGAAAGGATTAATGCCATCCGCGCTTAAAGCAAACCATACGTTCCTTGGGTCCTTTGCAAACTCATCCCAGTACTTTCTCACGATTTTTCTCCACTGCGACCCGTCAGCGGGTGCTCTCAACTTCCCGTCTTTCTTACGGTCCTCACTGTGCCATCGCATCGACTTGGCATGTTTTCCGTTTCTGAACAGATGTTTCAACCGTGGTATTATAGGAGCATACCACATCACCTTCGCAGGAACCCTCTTCCTGTGGGGCTCGCCATGAACATCACCAGGGTCATCTCGTCTGATCTTATACCGCAATGCACCGCATACGGGGCATGCGTTCAGATCCTTGTATGCACCACGGTATAGGATGCAGTCATTAGGGCATGCATGTATCTTCTCCACCTCCAATCCTAGAGGGCATACGACCTTCTTTGCTGCGTATGTACTGTCGGACAATTCGTTATCCTTTGGAAGCTTCTTCTTCAATATTTTCAGTAGCTTCTCAAATCCTTTGTCAGGCACAGCATTCTCTGCCTTCCACTGCAGCAATTCCAGTACGGTACCGAGCTTTGTGTTGCCATCTTCGCAATTGGGGTACAACCCTTTTTTGTGATCCTCTAACATGCGATCGAACTTCAGCTTCTCCTTTTGACTTTCGCATTGCGTCCTTGCATCGACAATGACCCGGCGGAGATCATCATCATCGGGCACATCGTCTGGTTCCTCTTGATCTTCAGCACCTTCACCCGTTGCAGCATCATTGGGCACATCGTCTGGTTCCTCTTGGTCTTCACCAGCTCCCCCCGTTGCAGCATCACGGTATTCAGGGGGCACGTAGTTGTCATCGTACTCTTCTTCTTCGTCGTCTTCCATCATAACCCCTATTTCTCCGTGCCTCGTCCAAACATTATAGTGTGGCATGAAACCCTTGTAAAGCAGGTGGGTGTGAAGGATTTTCCGGTCAGAGTAAGACTTCGTATTCCCACAATCAGGGCATGGACAACACATAAAACCATTCTGCTTGTTTGCCTCAGCCGCATCGAGAAACTCATGCACGCCCTTAATGTACTCGGAGGTGTGTCTGTCACCGTACATCCATTGCCGGTTCATCTGCATGCATTATATATAATTAAGTGTCCAAATTAATAGAAGTTCATCATCACATTAAAAGCAAAGTACATGCATAGTTCTCATCTAACAACATATAGCTCTCCAGAGCATCTAATTAATTAAACCATACATTGAAACTATGTAAAACATTTTAATGTGAAAACAAAGGCGATCATAATCGCAACCAAGGTAACAATTGATCCAACGGCATAATGATACCAAGCCTCGGTATGGATGGCATATTTTCTAATCTTTCTAATCTTCAAGCGCATTGCATCCATCTTGATCTTGTGATCATGGACGACATCCGCAACATGCAACTCCAATATCATCTTCTCCTCCTCAATTTTTTTTATTTTTTCCTTCAAAAAATTGTTTTCTTCTTCAACTAAATTTAACCTCTCGACAATAGGGTCGGTTGGAATTTCCGGTTCACATTCATCCTAGATAAATAAAATCTATGTCACGTTGGTCCGCATAATTTTCATAAACAATAAATGAACCAATAGTTATAAAGATTAATATATATACCACATCCGAATCATAGACAGGATGAGGGCCGACGGGGGCGGATACCAAAACCATCACACTATATAAGATGCAATAATAAAAGTAAGAAAATAATACAAGTATCTATCTAAACATACAAGTAACAACATTTTTCCTTTCAGAAAGAAGATAAGAACAAGAGGCTCACCACGGTGGTGTCGGTGATGAGATCGGCGCGGGTGATCGACGGCGGTGAAGACGGGGGTGGGGCGTGACGGACCGCTAACTCTAGACAAATCTCGAGGAAAATGGAGTTTTGAGGTCGAGCTTCGAGAGGAGAAAGCTTAACTAGTGTGGCTCGGGCATTTCATCGAACACCTCATGTGCATAGGAGGTGAGCTAGAGCACCACAAACCCCTCCCCTCGCCGGCCCAGAAAAACAGAGCACTGGAGTGCTCTGCTCGTGGGCGAGGGTATATATAGGCAGCACTATTGGTCCCGGTTCGTGGCACAAACCGGGACTAAAGGGGAGCCTTTGGTCCCGGTTCAGGCCACCAACCGGGACCAATGGTGGTGGGCCAGGAGCCAGGCCCATTGGTCCCGGTTCGTCCCACCAACCGGGACCAAAAGGTCCAGACGAACCGGGACCAATGGCCCACGTGGCCCGGCCGGCCCCCTGGGCTCACGAACCGGGACCAATGCCCCCATTGGTCCCGGTTCTAGACTGAACCGGGACTAATGGGCTGCCCCGGCCTGAACCGTTGCCCCCTTTTCTACTAGTGGATCCATCCCCCTCCCTGAACCCTAGCTTCCTTTCCTATCCACCGTCAAGCGATCGTTCTGCACACCGTTGTTAGGTTAGACTTTTACTGTATTCTCCTCCGAGGGATATGTGATGATGTTAGAATCCTAGATCCCCTAAAAGAAGTGTTAGAACCCTAGATGCAACGGGATCGATTGATCGTCGATGCGCCTCAACTTGACTGTGTGCTTTACTTGGTGATCTGCAAACCTGGACAAGAGGATTATAACTGCCTAAGTGGCTGACTCATCAATTACCCTAGAAGAGAATTTATCCGTACTGCGGCCATATGTATTGGCATCATCAGGGCTAGGACTGCACTTGCTTTATATTCGTGGCACCATCTTACTCGTAGTATCATCTTCTTACAATACAAATTGTTCTCACCAGTGGTCTTACTGTCATGAACAAGTTTTAACCTCAGGGAAGCATCGGCAAAGAAAGTTCATTTTCTTTGTTCTGATATAACTCTGCCGAGAATCAATAATGCCTAATCTGTCCAAGTGACTTGACAAGATATAGTTTGAGTTGTCCATGCAGAAATTAGTTTGAGTTTGCAACTACCTACATGCTTATCCTTGGTCTTAGCATGCTACCTACATTTTTCATTTCTTAATCAACTCGTTTTTTTTCTAACTTGTCGTTTATCGTGTTTTGTAGAGAGTTCGCCATGATGCATAGCCCGAGCAAATTGTCTTACCCCTCTGTGTCTACTCCCTCCGGTCTGTCGGGGCTCCAGGGTTGGATTGACCTTCCAGTAGACCTGCTTCATTCCATCCTTCCTTTGTTGGGATCATTTATCGACCTAACTGCGTTTATTAGCACATGTCGTTCTTGGCGTGCTGCTTTCTCGTCATACCCAACCAAATCAACCTTCTATGCTGTATTCCTGCCTTTCCTCGTCCTACCCAATGTCCTTGTCCAAGCTCCACATCTCCCTTGTAGCAATGGTCGTCATGAGCTACGCACATGTAAGTTCATTGATCTAGCCAACCAGGATAGAGCGCTTTGCTGCCAGATTCCTCAAGAAACTTTTCAGAACATGCAACTTGTTGGCGTTTCCTATGGGCATCTCATATGCTGCCTCAAAGGAAATTTTTGTGTTGTTGATGTCTTCACTGGTGCCGAGATTTCACCTCCATGTCTCCCACTGAATGGTGACTTTGAGTTCGACTATTGTGGCACCATGACAGCTCCCCCTGCATCACCCAACTGCCATCTACTTGTCAGCACCCTTCACTTCTTGTTTGATTGGCCGGTTGGAAGTGACTCTTGGTATCAACTCAAGATTTCCCGTTCATCCATAAGTTCAAATGGTAGAATTCGATGGCCAGTTCATTGCCATGGGTTGTGATCAAAGTATCTAAATTCTGAAGTTGGCCCCCCAGTTTGCCCTGCAGCACATAACAACCAGCAGGTTTTGGGAAGGCATGGCCACATGCCCACAAAGCCCATGGCTAGTGGTCTGTGGTGACATGCTTCTCGTCGTTGGTGATTATTATGTTGGCTTGTTGTCATCTGAAGCACCAGATAAAACCTACCGTCTTGACATGTCGACCAGACCTGCAAAATGGGTGGAGGTGAAGAAGCTGGACAACTGGGCACTCTTTGTAAGTCCTGATTTGAGGAGCCCATCGTTTTCTTGCTTGAGCCCGGAACAATGGGGAGGGCAGAGTAATCGTCTGTACTACTCCCATTACTCTCAGCCTTGGATCGTACATGGCTTGGGTGACGAGGCATGATGCTGCGTGGGATCCTTCCACCAACCCCAATCTTTCCTGCAAGAGAAACTGGTACAAAAATGTGCATGCCTTCTGGGTGTACCCAAGCATGCTCAGTTCCAATGGCCAATGACCGTCAATCTGCAACTACTGCTTGCTGCTCTACCAGCTTCTTCTGAGAAAACATCAGACCTTCTGCAGCTTGGATAGGTAATTTTCATGGTGGATGGAGTGTCAATGTTTTTCTCTGTTAGTTTCAACCTTGAGTTTTGAGAACATTGTAGGAGGCTTTTACTCAAGCTTTTGCAGTTAGTTTGTTTTTCAGTTTGCTGTTTAATCTTTACAGTGGATGAATATGTATTACATTTTCCCTTTCAGAAAAAAATGCACTAAGTTTTGCTTATTTCTGCTGGAATCGCTAGGTTTCCAACCTCTTTGTTCAACATGCACAAAAGAGATGTGCTCCTTTCATTAGTTAGGTGTGCTGTTCAAATACATACTGGTTCTTTTGCTGGAACCGTCAAATTTCAAGTGTCGCTTTGCTTCAAGAGGTACGATGGGGCCTTGTGAATTAACCAAGCCATCCCATTAATCAGTGTGCGGGAAAGGGGTTCTTCTTCAGGTGTGTGCTTTCGTTTCAAATTGCATACGTCGAAATGAATGAAGACATATGTATACCGCTGAAACATGTGTGTGCTTTCTCTTGAGTTAATTTTAGCACAGGGAATTGCCAGCTGTAACATCTGGTTATAAAGTTATCGAGGATTCATTCAGTTTCAGGCTAAAATGGTTGAAATCAGTTAGTGTTAGGAACTTTTTGCATCAGGTTTCACTTGGCTGTAACAGGAAATTGAGGAGCACCAAAATATACATCTGAAAGCACCTGATGCGTATGCTGTTGTGTTGCTGGGTGCGTGACACCACTTGGACCAAAGCCATCCATGTATTGTGTATCTTTAGTTCCATGACTGGCATCTTCTTTTCTGTTATGTTCAGAAAACAGATTGCCTGAATATATTGTGTTTTGTTCCCTCCCTCCGGCGAAACGTAGGCGGAGCTCAAGCTTTTGCAGTTAGTTCGTTTTTCAGTTTGCTGTTTAATCTTTACAGTGGATGAATATGTATTACATTTTCCCTTTCAGAAAAAATGCACTACGTTTTGCTTATTTGTGCTGGAACCGGTAGGTTTCTAGCCTCTTTGTTCAGATGCACCAAAGTTCTGAGACCTTATTAAGAGATGTGCTCCTTTTATCAGTTTGGTGGTGCTGTTAAACTTCTTACTGATTCTTTTGCTGGAGCTGACAAGTTTCAAGTGTAACTTTGCCTCAAGAGGGATGATGAGGCCTTGTGAATTAATCAAGGCATCCCATTAATCAGTTTGTGGGAAACGGGTTCTTCTTCAGGTGCGTGCTTTTGGTTTCAGATTGCATGCATCGAAATGACCAAATTCATGTACCTGAAAAAATGCACCTGGTTGTTGGCCCTGAACATGAAGGAAGACATATGTATATCGCTGAACATGTGTGTGCATTTTCTTGAGTTGAGGAATATCTGCTATGCGCTCTGCAGAGCGTTGTTCATTTTAGCACTGGGAATTGCCAGCTATAAAATCTGGTTGTAAAGTGGTTGAGGATTCGTTTAGTTTTGCTTATTTGTGCCGGAATCGGTAGGTTCCTAGCCTCTTTGTTCAGCATGCACAAAAGAGATGTGCTCCTTTCATCAGTTAGGTGTGCTGTTCAAATACTTACTCCCTCCATTCAAGATAAAATTTAATGACTTCTTTGCAAGTCAATTTTTCTTCTTGTTAACTGCGATCATTAATACACCATAAGCATGCAACAAATGAATGGGAAGTTAGGAGCTGAGTGTCATTATGACTACATGCATGTAATGTTTAAATAGTTCCTAGTACGAGAAAACATCATTAATTTTTGCCTCGGTTATTGTTGGTGGCCTTGTATTGATGCAAAATGTATTTTTGATAGTGGCCTTGTATAAGGGAATGGAGGAAGTACTAATTCTTTAGCTGGAACCCAGAAGTTTCAAGTGCCTCTTTGCCTCAAGAGGTACGATGGGGCCTTGTGAATTTAACCAAGGGATCCCATTAATCACTGTGTAAGAAAGGGGTTCTTCTTCAGGTGTGTGCTTTCGTTTCAGATTGCATACGTCGAAATGAATGAAGACATATGTATACCGCTGAAATATGTCTGTGCTTTCTCTTGAGTTAATTTTAGCACAGGGAATTGCCAGCTTTAACATCTGGTTGTAAAGTTATTGAGGATTCATTTAGTTTCAGGCTAAAATGGTTGAGATTCAGTTAGTGTTAGGAACTTTTTGCATCAGGTTTCACTTGGCTGTAACAGGAAATTGAGGAGCACCAAAATATATATCTGAGAGCATCTGATGCGCATGCTGTTGCGTTGCTGGATGACACCACTTGGACCAGAGCCATTCCTGTATTGTGTATCTTTAGTTCCATGACTGGCATCTTCTTTTCTCTTATGTTCAGAAAACAGATTGCCTGAATATATTGTGTTTTGTTCTCTCCCTCCAGCGAAACGTAGGCGGAGCTCCTCATGGACAAAATTGCTTATGCCTCCAGAGCTCGAATGATCCAGGGACCAACAAAATTTGTGTTGTACAAAAAAATAGAATAGAATAGCTGAAGAGATTTCTGGTACAATATTAAAGACTGCAATTTTCACCTCTGAAACCTTTGTTCCAAACCGCATACATGAATCCAAAGAATTGCTACATCGAGTCCCAATATTTTTGTCCAAAATAGACACCGACAAACCCAAATTTTTTCGAGAAAAAAATTACCAAGTCTAAGTATATTGCTAGTAGAGGCTCTGTTTTTTATAGGAATGTTGTATTTGCTCTGTGCTTTAAAAGAAGGCATATACATATTTTCTTAAGCCAAATGGTGCAAAGTTTGATCAAGTTTAATTACAAGTGTTGGTATATTTCATTAAAAAAATCATGTATTGCACGTGCCATTTACTAGTAAGAGAAATAGCCAAATTTGTTAGTGTGTAACCATTGTATTATTATCTCTGATCTGCTGTCCATGAGATCCTAAACGCAAAGTTTCAACCATTGTATATTATTGGGGATGTCCTAGTGTGCAAGCTGATGGAAAATTATATAGTTCGCCAACTGAAATACTCCGTATTTGATGGTCCGGGAAATGATTCCTCTTATAAACTCAAGTTTAATTTTGACGGAATAAACATGCAAGGAAATTACTGTACATATGATACTTTGCGTTTATGATCACTGTACGCCGACCAACCCAGTGGTGTATGCATGGACGGTTTGATTTGCACTGTCGTACAGAATCGTACACATAATATCATATGCATAGCAGTGCTCCACGGTTGAGCTTTGATATGGACTAGGTAGACTGTAGGTAGCCAGCAATACAATCCCAGAATTAATAAATGGAATAACTGACTGTGGCCATCTCTTTTTGAAACCATAACTTATTCCTGCCATGCCAATAAGAGAGCAGTGACCGTCACTGCCCTGTTGCTGTTGACAGGGAAAGCAATGTGCGGCACTCAGACTTGCCTGTTGAGATAACACAAAGGGCGTATGGAAGCAATGGCCACAAATCAAATAGTTGTATGATACAGCCGACTAGTTAAAGAGCAAAGTTATAAAGAAAAATAGAAAAATGGCATGATACATACTGATAAAGCGATACAGAGGAATCAAATAGTAGAGCGATACAACGGACTAAAGAGTAAAGATATGACGTGCATGGTACAAACAGATATGGACTGAACTATAGCAAGCGACCAATTCAATCAAAGAAGTAATTAGTACTCCCTCCGTTCGGAATTACTTGTCACTAAAGTGGATGTATCTAGAACTAAAATACATCTAGATACATCCATTTCAATGACAAGTATTTCGGAACGGAGGGAATACGTGGAAGAAATGTGCACCATCCCTTGCTGGAATCATTGGTTACCACAACTTCTGCATCACCGTCACTGCCCTGTTGACCAGACGGCTTCGTGGCAGCGAGACTTGTGATTGAATCGAAGATGTGATCGCAATTTTGTTTAAAAACATGGCACGATACAAGTATGATACAACCGACTAAAGACCAAACATATAAAGAAAAATAAAAAATATTGCATGATACAATAGTGGTAAAACATTCCCCACATTACAGAGGACTATAAAGAGCAAAGTTATAAGGACAAAGTAGAAAACTATATCCGGATAAAACACCGTCAAGAGTTCTGTCTTCCCATCGACTGTTTTCCATGGCTGCTTGAAGAATCAACCCATGAATGCTTGTATGGCTTGCAGTAGCTTGTCAACAAGTTGGAAAAAAGCAACTCTCCATGCCTTACCAAATAACAAAACAACGAAGACCAGCCAAAGACCCAGGACAAATCCTGCAGCCAACCCAAGATAAAAATACCTCGTCTCATCTTGATGCTCATCAAGATCCCCTCCAGTCACTACCTCAGGCCCCGAGCAGTTCCTAGAAAGAGGAGGCCCACAGAGGTAGTCGTTGCTCAAGATGGCAATGGGGCCCCGAAACCCACGTCCCCGCGGGTTTTTACCCTATTAGGGGACGGGGATGGGCGTCTTTTTAACCCCGCGGGGCTGCTGCTGGGTAAGATATAAAACCCGACACGTTTCGTGGGTTCAAACCCGTTTGAGCAATACCCGAACCCGAAACCCGTCATCCCGCCAAAATACCACACTAAGCCTAATTAGACATCATGTTGAACCATGTATGGCTGAATAATGCTCCTGTTTGTTGCGGAAATATGCTTATGCAGATGTTGTTACTGCTCTTTCTAGCTGTTGTTATTGCTCTTTTTTATAAATTATGCCGTTGAAATATGCTTCTTGTAGCTGATGTTATTGCTCTGTTTGCTCGAGTTATGCTGGTGAAATATGCTCCTTGTAGCTGTTGAACCATGTACCATTGTATTGTGCTGAAATTTTCGCAATTTATGTTGATGCTCTTTTTGCTGCCGAAATGTTATTCTTTGCTGCTATTATGTTTGCTTAAATATGCTGATTTCCCCGTGGGTTCCCCGTAGGTTTAGAGGACGGGCAAAAAGCTAGCCCCGCGCACGCTGACGGGACGGGGACGGGTTTGTGATTTTCTCGTGAGGATGGATTTGGGCAGGCAAAACCCGATGGGTTTCGTTGCCGATGTACGACGACGCTGGATCAATGAGCGACTGGAGCTGATTCCCGGTAGGAATTCTTCCTGATAGATTGTTGTACGACATGTTCAGCTTGCTTAACATGGTCATGTTCGACAAACTGGAAGGTATTACTCCCGAGAGTTCATTGTATGAAAGGTCGAGAGACTTCAATGATCCAAGTAACCCAATTTTATCTGGAATCTTGCCGGACAACCGATTATGGGAGATGTTCATATTATTCAGGTTAACAAGAGATGTTATTTCAACTGGAATCTCTCCAACTAAACTGTTGCAGGACAAGTCAAGACCAACCATATAAATGATATTACTAGTGTAATCAAGGTACACTTCTGCTTCGGTACACCCCCCTAAATACAAGGACGGCTGAGATTAGCCCATACCTCTTCATAAGTAGAGGCATGATAGCCATTTTTTATAAACTCTTCACGTATACGCTGTATCTTTTTTTAAATCACGTATACGCTGTATATTAACGGACGTGCACACCCTGCCGTGCTGGGCTGGCCCATTCAGCACATTCATCATTTCTTTTTTCTGACACCGCAAAAAAAGGTGCTTGCTACAGGTTTCGAACCTAGGCCCTTCAACAATTTGCACAGCCACAATAACCAGCTAGGCCACCGGACCTCAAGTGCTAAGTAAGTTTTTTTATACTTGAAATACAACACTGTAAAAGCGCAACATTTTCTGGTTGTTTTTTCTTTTCTTTTTTTGTTTCTTAAATGCGTGAAGTTCTTATAATTCGTGATTTTTTTTAATCGAAAATGACGAAAAAGTTTCAAATTCTTGAATTTTTCTTTCAAATCAGTGAACTTTGTCCGCCAAAATTGATCAGTTTTCTTCACAAATTCGTGAACTATTTCGCAAGTTGGCAATTTGTTTTTGAAAATTGTTGGTCTTTTTTATAAATTGATGGACTTTGTTTCTGAATCAATGAATTTTTTTAAAAAAAATTTATTTTTTTTCCAAATCAATGAACTTAATTTGAATTATTGATGAACTTTTTTCAAAATCAATAAAAGAAAAGAAAAACAAAATAATATAGAAACCCATGTAAAAACTGAAGAAAAAACCAGCCCGGTTGAAAAGGAAAACCACAATCTTTCTTTTTAGCGTTATATTTGACGCACTACAAAAGATGGAAAAAGGAAACTTAGACCATGATCAACGGAGGTGTTCGAGTAGGCGAGATGGCTCCGTCTAAGAGCACGTCGTTTCCCGACATGCTTGAAATGGCCCAAAAAAATTTCATGCCTTGTATGACCAATTCAAGGCACCATGCCAAGTTGTTTTGGTTTTCGACAAGTTTTGCATTTTCCGTAGTTTTCTCAGTAAAAAAATGCTTGATAATGGGCGGCCGTGTCACAACTTGCATACGTTATCAGAAATCGTACAAACCTGGCATGGATGACTGCCATGGTGATGCCCACCTGCTTGAAAAGGTTGGGGTCATTTTAAGAATCTCCAAAAGTAGACCATGTTTAATGAAGGGTGTACGGGTTGGCTAGAAGGCTCTACCTGAGGGTGCGTTGTTTCTCAACATCCTTCGAAAGGCCTAATTTTTTCCACCTCCTTCTATGATCAAATCATGGCACCATGTCAAGTTGTTTAAGTTTTCTACAATTCTTTCGTTTTCTAGAGTTCTCTCGATGAAAACAAGCTGATAAATGGCCGGACGTGACACAACATGCATACGTTGTGGGAAATTCATTCAAACCCGGGATGGATGCCTACCATGGGCATGCCCGCCTACTGGAAAAGGTTGGGATGATTTCATGCATGTTCAAAAATAGATCATGTTCAACAGAGGGTGTTCGGGTAGGCGAGAAGGGTTCATTTGAGAGCATGTTTTTGCGGCATCCATTAACTCACCCCAAATCTTTTCATGATCTTATATTACCGGTTAAACGCACCATGCCAAGTTGTTTTGGTTTCGACAAATTTGACTTTTCCGAGGTTCTCTCGGTTAAAAAAGGTAGATAAATGGCTGGATGTGTCGCAACTTGCATATTTTCTCGGAAATCATTCAAACCTAGCATGGATCCTTACCACAGGCATGCCCCTTGCCTGCAAAATTTGGTGTCACTTAAAAAATGTTCAAAACTAGACCATGTTCAATGAGGATGCACCCGGATGGGAATGACCATGGTAGGCAACCATGCTAGGTTAAACAATTTTCGACACCATATGCAAGTTGCAACATGTTCGACCATTTTATCGGTCTTCTTCTACAAAGGAAACTCCAGAAAATGCAGAATTTGTCAAAAACCAAATGAACTTGGCATGGTGCCTTGAATTGCTCGTAAAAGGCCATGAAAAAAATCAGATCCATTTCTTCATCATTTTTGGTGGGGAAATTGGGGCCATTTCAAAGATGTTGAAAAATAAAGTGCTCTCAGATGAACCGTTCTGACCTTACCGAATAATCTCCGTTCAACATGGTGTTTTTTGGACATCCTTGAAATGACCCCAACTAATAAATACAAAGGGATAAAATTGAAAACAGTAAGTGTTTTTTAAAACATTTAATAAATATTTTATATTTTTTTAAATCACTAGTTTAAAAAGTTAGTTAAAACTTGTATTTTGGTATTCAAAAAAGAGATAAATGAATTAAAAAAAATAAGAAATCAAATGAAAAAATAGAAAAGAAAATAAAACGCTTAGGCCTTGGCCCAACTAGGCGACGACATTGCTCTCATCGGGCACGTGTTGGGCCGGTCCAAGAGCTCGCGGATTTGAAAAGTTCATCAATTGTTTTAAAAATATTCATGGATTTGAATATTTTCACAAAAATTCAAAACAAAGTTCACTATGAAATTTGCAAAAAAGTTTTCTCGGTCTTGGGAACCTCGGGTTCCCAGGCATTTTTTCCTGTTTTGGGACCTTCTCAAAGGTCGTGAACCGTGTTTTTCTTTGTCTTTTTATCTTCTCTCCTGTTTATTTTTTTGTCTTCTTTGACTTTTCGTTTATTTTTTAAAAACTGTTCGTATTTTGACATTCTGAGCATGTTTGAAAGGCATGGACATTTGTTTTGAAATTTATGTACAAATTAAAAAAATACAAATATTAGTATTTTATGAACAAAACAGGAAAACTAGATATCCTAAAGAAAACCGTGCAAAAAAAAAAAGAGAGACGTAAACTAAAGAGTGGAGGTGCTGTGTTTTTTTCATGGTGTTATGTCTCCCGGACAAGAAGTGGAAAACAAGCCAAGAAAGCAAATGTGATGTGCTGTCCAGGATGGTTTGTGTTGTTACAAGTAGTGCGTGAGGGTGCTGGTTCGAATCCAGCCGAGGGCAACCATTTTTTAAAAATTAAAACTAAAAAAACGTAAATGGGCTGAGCCCATGAGGGAGGGCTGTTCGCCGGGTATCATACGAACCTACCACTTGTAAGCTATCGTCATATTTTGATAAATAGTCTTCATCCGAGTTTCCTGTCCTACCATAACTCGGATGCAAGGGGTTTTCCAGCGCATACCCATGATCTGAAGTCATTGCTTTCATGTTGGCCAATGTATGAGGTATGGATCCTGATATTTTGTTGTATGCAAGGTCCAAGTATTGCAGGTACGTGAGCTGTGTGAGTTGAACTGGAACAGAGCCGGAGAACATATTGTGCCGCAGCCGGAGATAAGACAAACTTGGCACTCTTTTGGCTATCCATGTTGCTAACACCCCGCTAAATTTGTTATGGGCAAGATCAAGTAGAGTCAACTCTGGGCAGCTCTGCAAAAATGAAAGGTCGCCGGACAGGTTATTTTCATACAAGATTAGAGCTGAAATGGTTGTATTCAGGTTTTGAGTTCCTTCAGATACTTCTGAACAAAGTGGGAATTGTCCTACTAGAGCGTTCTTTGCAAGATCCAGGGTGTTCAAAAATTGCAGCTGACAGATATGTATGGGAATAGTGCCATTGATACCGTTCTCGGAAAGCAATAAATCACCAAGGAATGGAGCTCCAAAATTTTGCGGCAGTGGTCCTGATAATGAGTTTCTGGAAATGTCAAGTTCGACCAAATGCCTTGGTAACTGAGGTAAAACACCAGTGAGGTTGTTGGAGCTGAGGTCAAATATTATAAATGCATCTGAAGACATGAATTCCAGCGTCCTTGGTAATCTGCCACTGATTTGATTACAAGAGATGTTCAAATATTCAACATTTGAGAACACAACCCAAAACCAGTCCGGGAGATGATCAACTATGCCCAGGGGCGGAGCCAGGATTTAGGCTTAAGGGGGGCGAGAAAGATAATAATCGTTTTTGATACACACAGCACACACATAAAAAATAGTCTCAAAAGTAGAATTGGTATGAATGAAAATATATGTTTGATAATAACATGGCTTCAAATTATCATGTAGAAAAGCTTGCTCCTCAAGTGGATTTGTGTTGTCAGTAATATTTTGAAACAATGAGCTTGTACAATGAATCTATTTTCCATGAAGCATTAAACAAGAAGTGAAACTATATTTCTAAATTACAATCTTACCTAATTAGTAAATAAAATTGTTGATTTGAAACAAATTGTAACGATTCAGGATTACTCCCTCCGTTCTTAGATATAAAGTCTTTATAGAGTTTTCACTATGGACTACATACAAAGCAAAATGAGTAAATCTATCTTTCAAATGCATCCATATACATTCATATATGGTTCATATTGAAATCTTTACAAAGGCTTATATTTAGGAATGGAAGGAGTACTATATACCAGAATTCATTGGAAGTCAATCTGTTGATGTGTGACCCGTTGTAGCAGACGAGTAGTTGTGATCTCTCTCAATTACCCCGCGAGTGTAGTGCCCTCTGCCCTATATGCGGCTGTGCCACAACCAGAACGGCGGAAGCAGCGGCAGGCTATGCCGCGACAGGCGACGGCGACGACGGCGCAAAGACGTATGTATGGAGCCAGCAGACCTAGAAGGCAGGAATGTAATTACGAGAAGGATTAGGGAATTAACTACACGATCTCACGGCTGGATGTAATCTTTTTTTTCTCACGCACATGTACACCTAGGTATGCTTTGGGCCTTTGGGCTGAGAAGTTGCCATGCTAGGCCATTAGCGCTGCTACACACACGTATAACTAGAACAACAGGTCAGCCATAATATACGTATAAACTACAACTACTAAAATCTAACGAGGCCTAATAGGGGGGGGGGGGGGGGGCGAGGCGATGGGGGGTGTCTGACCCCTGCTCGCACCCCCCTGTCTCCGCCCCTGACTATGCCTGCATTAGAAATGTCAAGATAACTGATATTTCTCTGCCCTTTAAGCCACAAAGGAAACTGAGGTCCAAGTTTGCTAGAAGGGAAATAAGCCAACTTCAATTTAAAGGGAGGAATCCAATTTGAGCTGATCATCAATTGCAGAGAGTTGTAAGAGAAATCCAATTCCTCCAGATTCACTAAACTGGCTAAATGTTCCTCCAATACAGAACCATTAAACTGGTTGCTGTCTAGATACAATTTGTTAAGTTTGCTGAGCCGACCAATTTCAAGAGGTACTGAGCCTACAAGCCTATTAGAAGAGAGTTTAAGAATTCTCAAATCAGTCCACTTGTTTATCCACTTTGGAATTTCCCCACTGAGATTGGTCTTAGACAGATCTAACAACTCCATCTTACTCCAGGCACAGTGAGGCAAACCCTCCAAAAAATCTGACATGTCTTGGTTGATCCAGTTCTCCTGCAGTGTTAGCACTCTCAAATTGCAAAGGTTCTTCAGTGCTTTGGATTTAACACCTGTGAGGTGATTTCGTCCAAGATGAAGTGCGTCAAGGTAAGTCATGTTTCCCATTGCATCTGGGAATGGTCCATCAATTTCATTACCACTAAGGTCAAGATGCCTGATGGTGCCAACATCCCAGAACCAGTAGGTTGGATTTAAGGTGGGAAGCCAATTGTTTGATAGATCAAGCATCCGAAGGGATGTGAGGTTAGAATTCATTACAGATGTTTGTGGAAAAACAAGTCTGCACTCCCTGAGACGAAGGGCTCTTAGATTAGAAAGCATGTTAAGCACTTGAACCCAATTGCCAATAGTGCCGAGATTCGCACCACTCATGTCAAGAAACTTCAGCAACGGGAGACGCGCTAACCACGATATGTCCCCAACAAAGAATTCACCATCAGGATTGTTAGATAATAACGAGAAATAAACGAGACACGAGAGACACGGATTTTTACGTGGAAATCCTTGCGGGAGAAAACCACAGACGCACGAAGGCGCAATCACTATGAGGAGGAGTATTACAAGCACGAGACGACAGACCGTCTGAGGTGTGACTACATGGGGTATATATGAGGGGCAACACATAGGAGTCCTTGTAGGACAAGTAAACGAGTTGTACTCGTACGCGTCGGTACCAACGCAA